>NC_092469.1:6745000-6875000 GCF_047495875.1 Pithys albifrons albifrons | reverse complement strand
CTATAAATTGAAAGAATACATTGAAAGGTCTGGTCAGGAGCATTTTTACTGTGTTCTAAGGCAGTTCAGCTCTGAAGTTACACATAATGGGATTTTAACACCAAGCCTGTTTAACCCTACAACTGTGAAGTTCTAACTCAAGTATTAGAGGCAAAATCCAACCTAAAACATTATGCTTAGAGATTTCCTTTCCTTAGGTGAGCAGAGTGACAGTTTGACCCTATTGACTGGCAGTCAGAGTACTAAAAATGCAGCAAATTTGAGTCGGAAAATCTTTCATTTGATTTCTGCAAAACCTCCTTGTGTTTTTGCACAGGGGAGGCCCTGGTAGTGCAAGTTAATGAAAATCTGTTTTGAGAGAAAGCTTTGGTGCCTTTGCCCGTGTTAGGGTGCAGACAGACACACTAAAACTGCCAGACCTGCTGGTGGAGGGCAGCACCCTTCACGGGAGATTGAGAAGGAAATGGTGCCTCGGAGGAATCCAGCATGACTACTGTCAGTTCCAGTGCTGTGTTCTTCAGCCACCTCCCTAGTGCACCCGGACTTGGTGGGAAAGGTCGGTTTAGCGTTGCTGCCTCGAATGACCATGCCAAACAAAGTCCCTGATAATGCCAGAAGTGATGGGTTTGCCTGTGATGTTGACAGTCAGCTACTTCAAACTGATTTTGTGTTACTCAGATATTTCAACATTTGATGGCTAGGAACTTTTGCACCACAGAATTAAAACAAAGAAAGATCTGGATATATACCACCTTAAATATATATATATATATATATATATATATATACACACATACACACATATATATACATATTTATTTATATATATATATGATTCTGCTTTGACTATATCCTTATGAGGCATATTTTTCAGGGAAATTTTCGATAAGGCTTACTTATGTGAAGTAATAAAGGCAGAAATCATGCATAGCATTATCAGAATAAATATAAATGTGTGGAGAATTACTATGTTTGGTTTTCCTTATTGTAATAGCTGTGGTTAAAATATAGAACATACTGCTCGTTTGGATCACAGTCTTAATTCTAAAAATTGCATCATCATAGGTGGATTATATCTGCAACTCTTTTCAAATAGATGGCAGAATATATTTCTGTGCTGTTTTTCCCTAAAGAAAAATTGAAAGATAAGAGGCAGGAGTTTCAAGTAACATTGCAACATTTGGTTGTCAAACTATGAATGGAAATTGCCATCATAGAGACTGTGTGTTTACTCTCCTACTTCAAAAAACCTGTGCAAAAATGTATCCAAGAAGAGAAGAATTAAAAAAAATTCAAATAATATCTTAGCAGATGAGCAGTGATACAACATAACTAAAACAAATATTAATTGAAAAGAACCCTAGAATACAGAGAGGAAGTGTGTTGGTGTTTGGTGAACAGCACTCACTGGAGCCGTGCTGCAGGTGATGGACTATCCAGCAGTTTTTTTCTGGAATGCATTTCCACTGATCTGAAACACTCATCAGTGTCCTGTCTGCTATCTGAGCTGCCTTTCCAAAGTTGCATCTTTCCATCATTGTTTATTTTAAATACACAATGCTATTCTCTTGCAGTTTTATGATGAAAGAATGGCAGCAGCAGGGAGTTATTTACAGTTAAGCAATGACAGGTTTTGTTTGTCCACTCTTTATTATAATATTTCAGCATGTATCAGCAAACTTCACTGCCCAGTAGTCAACAGGACCCCTTTGTTGAAACAAATACTTGTGACCCTCATGATTAGGCACATATTTGTAATGAGATATCAACAGAATTTGTAGCCAAAAAAGAATCAGTACCAGTAAAATTGTTGAAATTATTTAAGTTGCATTTGACCAGTTTATGCTGCCATTCACCTTTTCCCAACCCCATCCATGGCTTTGTTAGGTTGGCCAGTCCCACTGTAGACAGCTTTCAAATGGAATCAATCGCAAGCCAGTCTGTTATGTACCAAATTCTGCGTGGGTTTGCCAGGCTATTGGAGTGGCTCCCACTAGTACCATCCTGAAAAGGCATGGAAACATGTGTCTTGACAAATGCAGGAGCCTGCATTCTCAGAGTTTAAATTAGTCTGTTCTCTGAGATGGTACTTATTGCATGGTGTCCCAATGTGTGCTAGTAATTGGCCAAAATTAGAGTCTGAAGACTCTCTGACTTGCAGAGGAGGAGTTTGGTTCTAAACAATCTCTATAGTTATCCTAATGCATAGTTCATATTTTGTCAGATTTATGGATGCATTTTGCACACATTATTCATAGGCTGTTTTGTCACAGCAGAGGGAGACATTGAAAATTTCTTATCTGTACAAGGTCTTTGTCTGGTCTGGGTCGTGTTTTCATCCCATATACTACACATAATTTTACTACTGTTCAAAATAGTGAAAATTTGAAGAAAACCTGTTCTTCTTCCATATGATGTGTTATTATTCAAGATGTATGTGTGAAACTTCTGTCTCTTCTAAATGTGGCTCATGTCTGTCATCCAGTGGCTCTAAGATGTGTTTAAATAAGCATGTCCACTTTGAAAGATATGTTATTGTCAAGTCACTTTCTATAAAGGCAGTGTTACTTTGTGAAGGTTAGGTTTCCCTTATTCTTCCCAGTACAGATCTTCTTTCCTGCATATCTGACCTTTTGGAGATAAGGTTTCCTTCTGTCAGCATTATCAAACTGGCAATTTCATGTTGGTAGATGTTGCCTGATGGTTACAGAGTGGTCATTCCTTCAGAAGATGCCGACCAGAAAGGATGTAAAATGTGGTAAAGCCATTCACAGTGATGGGACCATAATTCAGATGATGATCTGAATATTTCCAGAATATTTTAGATCATTTCTGTTTTCCAAGATGGTCGATAGTTTAAGCCTGGCCCTCACAGGCATGGCAGAGGAGCTTGTGAGAACATTTTGGCTGAATTTCTGATGATGTTCATGAGGTAGAGGAGCAGCAGCTGCTGTACTGGTAACAGAAAAAGACTAATTCCAGGGCAAGGCAGCTTTCAAAGGCAAGTGAGCATCATGTGACTGTATGTGTATAATTTAAAAGAAAAAGAAAAAAGCTAGAACTTCAGCACAGCCTGTCTCTCCAGTATATGAGAAGTGAAGCAAATGAATATGGCCTTGAATACACTTTTTAATTTTTCAACACTGTATTTTGCCAACTTTAGTTCACTCTGTTGACTGTTCAGTCAGACCGTTTTTAAATTAAAAAGGAATACATGGTTGAATTATTTATTAAACAAAAGGTGCTTCCGTGCATGCAGACTACCTGGGTTTTGAATTTCTTTTGCTGTTGGAGTTTGAAGAAAGTGCATTGCTAATAAGTTAAAAGATGGAACAACCCTCCTTCTTCTAAAATAAGTCTTTGTCTCTGAGGCAGACAGTAAGCTAACTTGTGTCTGTCCAGCCAGAGAAGAATGTCTGATTCCATTCGAATGTCTGATCTTCACTCGAATGTCTAATTTTGATCTTGGTATGAAGCTTTTTCCTCAGTTTGCTGGGCTCCATAGAGACAAAATGTTATTAATTTCTGGTAGAGAAATGTGCTTGCAAATCAAGCAAGTCTGGATTATCTCCTAATTTTATAGATGCTCCTGATAGGTTGAAATATGTATTTACTGGTGAATTCATGTGGAGAAGCTGAAAATAAGTGGAAGAAGGCTTTCAGAAACTTTGTACCATGTTACCTTCAGCCTGTATGCCTCTGGAGGTTACCAGTTCATCTTGGGGTGACAAGCACCTTGTACAGTGACCTTTGCTTTGCTCAGTCCCTATTACAGCCTCTATGTTGGTGTTCCAGACTGGTGCACAGCCAGTATTTCTTGTATTTTTGGAGGAACTTGTATTGTTGGAGGAACTTGTGTTGTTGGCTTCCCAGTGCCTGATGGTTTCTTGTCCACTTCCCCAGAAGTAAACAATCCATAGCTTTGGACTGGACTCTCTGGGCTTCAAAGTCCTGTGTCTGATGGTTGCAGGGAAAATACTGTCATGCTGGGCAACTCCAGGTGGAAGTTTCCATCAGTCAGGGAGCTGTTGTCTCCGTAACTTGCTTAGAAGTTAGTGGGCTGTATTACCTGCTGTTGAAAATGGAATTAACTCATTGAATCTGAGAGAACATCTGTCCAAGAGGTTGATGTTTCTCATCACTGATGTGGGACTTAACTCTCTAGGATCATTGTGATGCACTGCAACAGGCTGGCCATGGCAGCAAAGAGACTTTAGAGAAAGGCTGATGAGACCTGCCAGGGCTCTGAAGAGCTCCCAGTCACCCCAGTGTGTGGGAGGGTGGTTGTGAGCCTGGAGCTTTTCTGTGGAAGGAAAGCAGTGAGCAGTAGCAAGTGGCTGGGCACACCCTGGCTTTGATAGCTACAGATGGAGACCTAAAAGATTGCAGGGCCACAGTCCAACACCAGCACATGTAAAATAAGGCTCAGGATTTAGATAACTCTGTTCCAGCATACTGACGTGCATGGCCACAGTCCAACTCCAACACATGCAAAATTAGTTTCGGGATCATTCCAGCATACTGAAGCCTATGCCTAAACCAGTTATTGCCACAAGCTCAGCTAAATCAGCGGAGAACATTCAAAATAGTTTTTTATTTTTACCCGGGATAGTTCAGATGAAAAAATAATATATTTTCATAGTAGAACAGGAAAATGGGATTATTGATATATCAGCTTCACAGGCAGAATTTCAGATTTTATAGCCCACAAATAGCATGTTGCAGTGTCAGTGTACTTTAGGGCTGTTTTACAAAGCATGGATATGAGTTGACCAAGCAATGCACTTTTTTAGATATACCATTAGTGTAAAACAAAGAATGAGTCCCTTCAGATATCATCATCTCAGGATGTCTACAATACATTGTTAAATCAATGGGGAAAAACCCCATACTGAGCAGTAAAAGGATCTTTTCTCGAGATTCAAAGTGATAAATTTAATAAATATTTTTCTGTTCTAGCAAAAATCATGTAATTAACATATTTTATTTATAGAAAAAAGGTGTTAATAAAATAGATTCACAGTTCAGAGTTGCTTGTATTTCTTCAAATATAGTTCTCTTATTTTTGTGAAATGGAAAAAAAGAAGTTGGAAATTGTACTCTAGTGGCATGTCCCAAAGAAGTTAATGGGAGAAAAAATATTTGCACAAGTATTTTTATTAGCTTATAGTGGTCATTTAATTTAAAGGCAGTACTGGAAATTTTAAAGTAAGAAAATACAGATACTGGAAAAGTCTATCATATCATAGTCCAGAAGTTGTAACACACACTGTGACATTATTCACTCTTTAAAGACTCTGTCAGCAGCTCTGTAATCAGTAATCTGTAAATGGAATGACAGTCTTTAATTCTTTCTCATTTTGTTGAGGGGAAAATTAGTAATTTAACTACCTACAGAGTTGCTTTTACGTGACTGATTCTTTTGTTGGTTTCTTTCTTACCAGTATCTACAGAGAGATGTTCCTGTGACATTTTTAATAATTTACAGTTTTCTTTATTAGAATGAGTTTTTATAAAATCTGATGACCTGTGACTGGCACTTCTGTGCTGATTTTACCAACCTGTGATAAGATAATAATAATGAAAAGGGGTTTTCTTAAACAATAGTATGCAAGAACTTATTCAGTTATACCTGATGGCTTGAGAGCTACTTAGATGTAGGCAAGTCTGTGGTTCTGACTTGAAAAAAAATTATTTGTTTGACTTTTGGATTTGTTTAAACTCATCAATTATTGGGCACATTAGAAAAACCTAGAGAAAATAAGTTCAATAGCACTCTCCTGCACCCAGATCCATCATCTTTCCTCAGACCATCTTTTACTGAGACCATCTTGGATTTTCTTCATAGTGTAGTCTGCACACTGCACCAAATGGTTCTGTTTGTCCCACGTGTGTGTTAGAAACAAGATAGAGGTCATAATGAAGCACATCTTACCTGTTGCTTTATAGGTATGTTGAGACTCTAACATGTGGAAGAAACGGGGTAAGTATGGAAGCAAGAAGAGGGCAATATTTTCATTCACAGAAGTCCAGTTAATGGTTATTTTAGTTGATTAGCTAGCAACTTCATTTTCTCCCTCATGAAATTGCCTCCACAGATCCTTACTTCTGGAGCTTAATCAGCAGTAGCAATCCATCCCAGGAGTGGGAGATCAGGAGTACTTAATTAAAGAGGGACTGTAAGGCAACTCTCCCAAATTGGATATCTGATCTAGCCTTGGCATCAGGAGAGCAATGCTAGGTAAAAGTGTTTATCAAGCTCCATGTAGCCACTCTGCAAATCTCAGAGATGGGAATATGATGCAGACAGCCTCTAGAAGCTGCTATAACCTGAGTAGTATGGGTTTTAAGGCCATCTGGTACCTGAACACCTGGCTACAAATAACACATACAAATCCAAAAGATGGTCCAGTTGGATAGCCTCTCTGCGTAGATGCCCCACTGGAATTTTCTCCAAAAGCAGTAAACAATCTGTATGAAGTCTGGAATGAATTTTTCCTCTCTGGTCAATAATCAAGTGCCCATTTTAAATTTATGTGACAGGATAAAACTAACACAGGTGAGCAAAGGGTTTGGGTAAGAAAACTATTAAGACAGGCCTACTTGAGAATCACAGACTACTGTTGGCACAAACATTTGGTAAAACTCCAGAATATTCTAAGCTTTTTTAAGAAAGGGAGGAGAAAACCAGCTAACATTGCTATCAGAATTATAAACAGACACAAAAGTAAAATTTTAGGATAGATAGCAAAGAACATGAGTATATATGTAAGCCTAACCCTTCTGATCCAAAAGGTATCAGCTTTGCTTGTGAAGGTACACATTCTGGACAAAAGACTACATTAAGATAATCTGGCAGTTCAGAAGTGCTCTCCTGAAGAAAGTGAGGAACTATCACAAGCTAGAGAAATGACATTCCAATAAATGGCACAGTACATGCACTTCTGAAGTGTCCACTTTTCCTATGGAAAGATTATACAAATCTAGTGCCTTTTGATGAACCTCATCGGGGAAACTCGATGATTTGGGATCTAATATGCTCTGATCTATACGGCCAAATTAAGAAAGTGAGATTTCAAAGCCATGATTTTGTAGTGGCAGATCTGAAAAGCCAGTGAAGGAGTTGGGTGGAGGAAGAGTCCTGCATGTGAAGAGAATAGGAAAGAAGATTTTGCATTCTGCAATTTTGAAATAAACTGGCAAAAATTGTATTAGAGGGAACAGTGTAGTGATCCATGTTCATTTGCTGCAAGCTCAGCTCTCATTAGGTTCCAGAATCTAGTAGGGATACCATTAAAGTGAAGACTAACCAAAATCAAGCACTCTCATGGCTGCACTCTGTGACTTTCTGATGTTCATTGAATTCATTCAAGGACCGTGCACAGGTTTGACTGTGTAAATTGCAACCTATACCCATTAATTATATAGTTTTTAGATGTGTGTGTGATTTTAGAATGGCCTTAAAAGTCTTGAGACAGTGCAGAAGTTTGACATGCCTGCATGTGCATATAGTAAAAAAAAGAGTATGCAGCTAGAGAGGTATACGGTACTGAGATTAAAGTTTAAAACTTACTTTCTTCTCATGCTGAGCTAAGAATATATGTGATGGTTTGCAGGATGTTATTTAACTGTAATCTTCTTGGGGCATGAACAGCATTCCATTGATTTTCTACAACTGAACTTGGTATTGCTGATTAATAAAACAATAAATACAGAAAATGAACTATTTTGTGTTTTATTAACGATTTGCATTTCATGGAGTATTTCATTTTAAATAAGTATAAAATCATACCCTGGAATGGTAAGATGTAATTGCTGATCATGTATCTCTTTGTTCCAGACACTTTTATAAAAGTGTATGTATTATGTATGATGTGACCTTCAAATGTCATGAATGCGTTGTGCAATAAACTGTCAATATTTGTGGCTATAAGGTACTAGATGACTTTTACAATAATTGGAACAGCTTTATTAAAAGCTTGGATCACTCAGCTGGTTAAAGAGAAAGACACAGGCCAATGTTCATCTGGGAGTTTCCTTCTGCCAACTGTTAAATGAAAGATATTTCAAGGTGCTTAAGATGTCTTCTTTCTTTAAAAAAAACCCAACACAAAACCAAAAGAATAAAAGATACAGTTAAAAAGGTCTCATACAAAACATATTCTCTCAAAAAATATATTTTTAACATGCTTAATTTTCAGTGAAAACTGAACTTTTCAGTTAATAGCAGATAACCAACCCCAGGTTTTAAGTTCTAAATCTGATATTCTATGACTTTTGGTCACATGATTCTTCAAAGAAATGTGGACACTAAAATGATGTAGTTGGAATCTATGTTTGAACTTTGATTTCTTAAAAGGTTTTTTGAGTTTTTAGAACAATGTGAGAAGTAAGACTGCTAAGAACTCCAAAACAAAAGCTCTGTAGGGAATTTGACTAAAATGAAAGAAGAGGATAAGAAAGGTTTGGTGATGAACAAAAGCTTAAATTTGGTTGTCTATTAATGGCTCTTTGTGCTGTATAAACAGACTCTTGCCTGTATCTCTGAACAAGTACTACAATGAAAATCATTAAGGTATAACCAACACTGCATCCATGCAGTATTGTCATGCAAAGTGTTTTGAACCCATGGAGTGTGAGAACATCAATTTTCAAGGGTGTCATTTATGGGCTTAAGGTGTGTGTGCAGGCTCCAAGTCCTACCAGTTACTAAGAAATTGCTTAGAATATTTTGTCTGTCTTCCGGTTATACTTGAAATAACACCAACTTCTCTCCTGCAGTCTGGGGTATTGGCTGGGACTGACATTCACCTGCTTCTACATGTTGCAAGTCTTCCCTCATATAAATGATTATGGGCATTTTACTGCAGTTTAATTTAGGCTGTACTTTAAATTTTACTCTGCCATTGCACTAATTGTTAGCAGAGGCAGGGCAGTTTGTGCCTGTTGTTTGTCTGTGTGGGTCAGAGGGCTAAGGGGGAGTTCTGATGTCAGAAGTGGTATCTTTTTATTTACCAGTGGAACCTCTGTATAATCTTTATTTCTAATAATACAAACAATGTGAATGCTGCTTTCTCGCTGGTAGGCCTCCTTTCCAATTTTCTTCTAAAATAGCTCTCTGTTTAAACAAATTCTCTGCCAATCCATATTAACAGTTTAAGATTCCCATATATGGTCATTATAAAACCTAAATCCTTGATGAAACAATAGAGACAGCAAGTTGTTCCTGACCTAAGACATTAGTAACTCCTTCTGGAGGCCTAAAATATAACTGTAATATTTAGTAATATTAGAAACTTTCATTTTAAGACATAACTTCACTAGCAAAAAAGTGTAGTGACATCTGCTAATAGGGTTCTAGTTTCAAATTATGAGCACAGGGCCAGATTCTGTTCTGATTTACATCGAACAATACTAATTGAAGCTACTTCAGGAAGCTGGAAAATATGATTAATTATATCCCTAATTATATTCCTATTTTCCACTATTTTCAGTATTATGAAAGCTTTCTCGAAGGAATAGGCAAGAAAGGTAATGCATATTTTCCCAGAAACTTTGCATGTCCTATTCTGCTTCCCAGGGAATGAGGTGGTTGAGTCCAGTCATACTTATGTAAAGGTGACAGCAGTGACACGTTTAACACACTGAATATCTTCTAACTCCGTTTCTTGACATTAGGTTTCCTTCCATAAGATGGGCTAGTCTGGGTGGGTTTATAGGTCATCAAAAAATAGCTGTGGTCACTACCACTTCTTGTTGCACCATGTTTCATTAACTTTTACAGGCAGTTCTGAAGAACTACAAATATTTTGAATTTCAGAAATATATGAAAACCTGGGATTATGTGCAGCTTTAAAGGCTTCTGGCCACATTTTCAAAGGGTTCTTTAATACTGTCAAAAATTGTGCAAGAGCTAACACATACTTGTAAGTCTGATTACCTATTTTGTGAGTTGATTACCTTTTCCATGTGATTGCCTGTTTTTGGCTAATTTGGCAAACCTTGTGTCGACAAATTCCAACTGACTTCACTAATGATTTAGTCTGTACGAGGACTGCAATTTAGCTCCTTTGAACATGAAAGCACCTCTTTGTGAATGTCTGTACTGTCACATACATACAGCAAATAAATACTCTGGTAAAATTTATGGGACATGTATGTAGAGGTTCCTTTCAAAATTTGGCTGCTAATATGACTGAGGTCAGTGATTCTGCCTAACAAGTGAAAACAGGTTTGTTTTTACAAAAGCAATCCATCCTTTTCTAATCATGCTTTTAGACTCATCCCAGATAGGTGGATCAGTTGTACAGAACATGTATCTTAATGTCAAAGAACTTGTTTTCTTTTGCTTTTCATATGTCTGCCTAGGTAGCTTCTGCTTTGAGTACACAGATTTACTGTCCACCTAAGTTTATCTTCTCTTTTCTAGCAATATCCACTGAAGTTGGCATTTTGCCTCTGTGACATCTGTATGTGTGTGCAGAGGGCACCGCCTGCTGTGGCTCATTTCTGGGTAGATAATTTCTGATACCTAGTAAGATATCTGCTGGAAAAAAATGATTCACTGGTGTCTTTCTTACTTTCTCCTAACCTACTCTTAAAGTACTCCTGGTTCAAAACTGTTTGTTGGTGTTACCTGTCCCTGGGGAAACTTCCTTTCCTGTATGGTGGTGATGTGAAAGCAGCCTGTGGCACTTTGTGGGCCACCTCCATGCCTTATGGGGAGTGGTGGCTTTTAGCACCTCCTCTCCTGAGCAGTGAGCATCTGTCTGAAGAAGGGCAATACTTCACATACTGATGTTATGAATTGCTTAATTTTAATTTCAGTCTGCATGGCAAATACATTTGCTCATATTTTGGCCAAATTGGCTTTTTGGTTGTGCAGCTATTTGCCACCTTCTGATGCAGATGTTGAAGTGAACTTTCTTTCCTTGCATTCATCCCATGAAACGTGCACAAGTCAGTTATTAGGTCTGGCTGAGGCATGGTATGCAAGAGATGTAACTGTGATATCACCCCAGAAGCTACTTCGTGTCTGAATTCCTTGGTGTCCTGTGCCATGGAGCAGTATCTGCCTGCCCAGCAGGTACAGCACAAAGAGCACCTGGAGGACTCACAGCTGTTTCTTCTCCTTATACTGGCACAAAGACCAGTTTTGTATACAGAACTGAGTGTTGCTTTTCCACGTCTATCCATGACTTTTTCTGTGAACTGACATTTTCAAAGTGACAAGGAAGTTCAGCAAGAGTAAGTTCAGAGAAAGGCTCAGAAGACTTACATCTAGCATTTACATCTATACCATACTTTATACTGTGTTCTGTTATTTCCTGCATTTGAATCAGGAAAGGTTGGGATGGGCAGGAAGACATTTGACCTGCCTATAATGGAAGTAGATAGTAAAAAAGCCAGTTTAATTCCATGTGCATCAAGTGCATATCATATAGACCACATAACTCAGTGAACCACAATAGCTGTAAGATAAGTAACTGTTCTCTTTCCTTCCTGATCTTTTATCCTCGGAATTGAGAAGCCCCAAAACCATAGCTCAAATCCTGAGTAAATCATAAATTACATTAATTTGTGGAGGCTAATCCTAGTTCTGCAGTACTGTAAAATATTACTACAGTTTTGCACAGTTTAACAGAACTCAGATTTCCTGCTTGTGAGGGGACTCTCGATGGCAGGAGAAAGGGGACATCAGAGTTGTAGGATACATGATTATTGCTACTGCTGAAGATTTTTCATTCCCCACATATTCTGTTGTTGGCATAGTCTGTATTCACCAGTTTGCTTCTTCACTTTTTTCTTGCTGATCAATTCTTCTTTTTCTATGTCATTTTTTTTCACCCTTCATTTTCCATAAATGGCTTTTAAGAGACATGGTATAAGAAAAGCTCAGTAGCAGAATCAGTGAGACTTAAACACATTTTAAAGTTAAGCATGTTTTAAACTTAAGTGCCTTGACAAATAGGTACAATGTGCCAAAATGGGGCCCCAGTGAGAAGCTGGGGTAGCATTTGATGGGAAGAGTCGGCAGCCTTGAACATATCTTTTCATTGTTTGAAATAAAAGAACTTAGATGTAAAGCTGCTCATTCAGGTAGCGATGGCCTCCAGCGCTTCGGTGGGCTTTGTAGGCAGAGGAATTCAAAAGAAAACCCCTCAGCCCAGCTTTAAAGTCTTAGGAATGCTTTCACTGTGGGAAGAAAAATTCTTCAAGGTAAGGCCCCTGTTGGAGCAAAGCCTTTGGAGCTATCTACTGTATGTCTACTTAAATCTAAAAGAAAACTCTTCAGACCACCCACATCTTTCTTTGCTTCATTGTTGTTTTCAGTTTGCTTTTTCAGAGGGATTAGTGCTAGAGTAAACTCCATCGTCTCGCTGCCTTGAAAAAATTCAATTTTGTGTAAAGTGAAAATTACACTCTTAAATCTGCAAACCGAGCTGTTCATCTTACAAATTTATTCTTTTTTATTGGGCCACACATATTCTAGATAGAAAGATAAAAGGCAAATGGATAACAGGCCATCATTTAGAGTGACATATAGCAAAACATAACTAGTAGACTTATTCAGTGAATTCCTCCTGAGTGGCTTGTTAACTTTATCTATATATTTATCTATAATGCTCATATAGTATTTATTGAAAACCAAAATAAAATCCTGCATTTTATTATCATACATTCTGCAGTTTGCTCTTCAGAAACATCTTTTTGCACTCAGGAATTCATTTTTTTCCCAAAGCAGCTTAAGCCATAATTATATACAATTTCTGAAGAGTAAAAAAGGAGAAAGTAAACTCTTTAGGGATATTGGAATTTTAGACTAGCACCTATATTTGTTTTCCTGGACTCACAAAGACAAAATAAACTCCTGCAGTATGCTACTTTACATATGTGAAGATAATTCAAAATGACTTTTACTAGCTTTCTAACTTAAATATTATGCTTTAACTCTGCAGTCTAAGAACAGTCAGAAAATGTTAAACATGTGTGAAAACTACCAGATTTGCCTTTTGAAAACGAGTAATAGCTTGAGTACATACATGACTAAGATAAGCATTTAGATCTATATATATTAATCACTCTATCATCCCCTTCTCTCAGCTTTAAGCAAGATAGTTTAAAAGAACTGTTTTATTATAATACATACTGAAATGCCTGTTAGTGTCACCTTTTCCAGAAAACTGGTATTTGGGTCTCTGCTACTGTGAGAATAGATTTTATTAGAGCCAAATGTTTAAGTCTTTCTTATGTCCCATTACTTCCATTTAAAAGGCAATGCTGTGTAAACTGCACAATGTTTCCTGACAGCTTTAGTTACATATCAAATGGGTAGAGACAGAACATTTTTAGTCAGTAGTTTATGGTTGAAATAATCAAGATACTGTGTGCAGGTTTTAACTGTATGCTCCCCACCTCAATGTAACCCAGATACCTCAGCTTTTGCACAGGGGTGTGATGATGTGTCCATGTGTACTGCACTGACACACCAGTAGCATCAATCTGGTTCAGAATTTCAACATTTGCCACGGTACTTTTTGGTGACATCATAAATTGATACATATATGTGATATTGCACGACCCTGTAAGTGCAAGATGATAGATGAGTCTTGTGTGGTTTGTATAATGACTTTTTTAAAATGTCCGACATTTTTGCAATTTTCATGTCAGTCTTTTGTAAGTTACTTTGTACATAGCCTGCGTGGATAAAAGCAGCTTGTTCAAGATGGCTGTAAATGACTTTCTTTATATCAGGAGAGAGAAGAAGTGTCCTGAAGTCTCACCCTTTGTATTATGATGCAAAGAATAAGTGTAGCTGTGGACACTGAATGAGAAAACGAAGAAGCTGCGGGTGAGAGGGAGAAGGAATTCTTCCTCATCTGATCAATTTTTTCATTGCTTTTCACATGATATTGGGTCACTCACTAGTTTGTCTGTTGTAATTTCAATGCTGAAATGCTGCAGAAGGAAGCTAGTTAGCTTTGTGTGTAGACATCATCACTGTTGTTTGATGTTCTTGTCACTGCAATTCTGTTGTTTTAGTAGGTTTTAATACACTGGTGCAAACTTTTTCCCTCTAAAAGCATACAGATTTTCATAATACTTAAATAGATTCAACAAAACAACAATCTCAAACTTTTGGGAAAAAATTAATAGGAATGAAGCAAAAGAAGAAATCAAACCAGCTGCTGACACAGCTGTTTCTTTTCTGGTATAATTCACTTCAATATAAAGGTACCATATGCTGCTTAAAATGATGATAGGAAAGATGAAATAATTTAAGACAATAACAAGAAAATACATGAATTGTCAGCATTCTGTCAGATTTAAAGAATGAAATAGACAGGTGTAGTATTGACATGTTTAACTTTGTGTTGTGTTAGCAGTTTTAGTGAGAACAACTTCTGACATGTGCTGAAGTGATGTGAGAACATTTCTGTGTTGCAGACATTGGAGAAGAAGCTGGGAGATCTGTAGGAGTCCAGCAGCCAGCTTTACTGAGAGACAGGAGCCTTGGTTCTGCCATGAAAGACTGCCCATATTGTGGAAAAACTTTCAGAACATCCCATCACTTAAAGGTCCACTTGAGAATACATACAGGTGAGAGGAACAAGTGAGCAGAGCACTGTCGACACATGCCACATGTGTGTGTGGGTTAACATTTTAAGTGGCTAAGAGCCTTAATTCCCAGTGTAGATTTGGACTTACTAGTTGGAGAAAGTCTTTTGAGAAAGATGTATGACAGTCTTAAATAAAAGCACAAGGAATGTGTTGTTGGATAAAGACCACTTTAATAGAATCATCTTTTCCCAGTTGAGGTTATTTTTGTCTCCTTCCCTGCTTCATCACTGTTTCCTTCAATTACCCTTGTCCTTCAATAGGCATAAGCCTATTGGTTTCAGACTTAGTTATACTAACTGCTTCAAAGGCCTTCCTTAGCATCTGCTTAGGGATTCTGTATGTTTTTCTCAGTTACTATTTTTGTTCCATTTAGCATGCTCGTTTTTAACCTCTCACTGTTCATATGGATACATCAGCTTCATGGATCTGCTTTTTTTTTCCCCACTAGAACTCACACGACTAAGTACTTGTAAGTAGTAAAACTTATCATGCTTTGCACCACAGTAAAACTTATATTTTGCTTCAGTAGCAATCACAGCATTTCTGCCCTACAGAGATTTGCACCTGGTCTGGATACTCACTTTATTTTGGTATGTCTCTCACTGGGAGGACTGCTCTCAATACTAGTAAACTATCACCACTCCATTTACATTACAGTATCTTGTTTGCCTAAAAGTACATATGTGCATGGAAAGGTTCACGTAGAGACACAGTATGTGTCTCAGAAGACTCTATCTGTAATTAAAATCTGATGTGCAGTGTTGAAATCCTCAGGTCCTTTTGACATCACTTGAAATTCTGTGTATGGCCAATATGATACTGTTTTCTTCCAAATGTTAGTCATACTTTTGGAGACTATACAAAAGTGGAGATTTGGGATACTTCTTTTTGGAAACAGACATAATGGGTACCATAATTGTGGTGCATAATTTCTTTTGAGATAATTTTTTAATATAATTTCATAATTTTACTGCTACTTTTCTAATAGAAAGGTAATATAGTTGAATGAAGAAATAAATTCCAGTTATACCTGCTATTTAAAAAAATCTCCCTTTTAACTCTTATTTCACTGAAGTACCAGATAAACAGTATTTTCCTCCCTTCCCAAAATTAGCAGTCATGTCTCTCCTATGTACAGATCTAAGACTTAATGTGGGGTTTGAGAATGTGAGACCTGATTTTGAAAAATTAAAAATGAAAATTATTTAAAGGAAAAATTGTTATTGCTGAGATGGGAAGATTTTTTCACTGTATTTTTATTCTCCTCTCTTTGCATTTTGGAGAAGGAGTACAACGCAGTGGTTTGATCTGAATTTCAAAATTTGGCACCCTAATTTATCTTTGCCTGATTGGATTTTAAACCATTTAGGGCAGAAATTTTGCTTTCTGTGTGTTGGATTTTGGCGGGGGGGGGGGGGGGGGGGGGGGGGGGAAGAAGAAACACAGTGAAAACCCCATTTGTGTGTTCTCTAATGTAGTAAAAGTAAAGAAATGGTGGTTATGTTATTGAAAAATAATCTTATAACTAGAGTGTTTAAAGAGTTTGACATTTTTGCTGTTGGAGATGCAAAGAAAAATTCTTTAAAATAACCTGAGGTTACTCATCTCTTGATTTTGTTTTATTATATAGTGATCACTTTCTTCTTATGTTAAAGATGGCAATAATTACATATTTTGTATTTGTGCCTTAGAACTAATGAAAAGTAAATTAATTACAATGGAAATATTCCATGAAACTTGCATATTAAAACTGACTAAACAAGATTAAAATAAGAAAAAAATAAACTATGTATAATATAACAAAATTAGGAAAAAAGAGGAACTATTGAAAAAACATTTGCAATATATTTAAAAATAAAGATCAATTTTTGCTAGTTTGAGAACAGAGTATTTGTAAATAATGACAAGAGTATGTTTAAATGAAGCAATGTTTTACATATTGAAAAGAATCCTAATAAATAATATTAAATTGTAAACTGGCAAATTACTACATTTATTAAATAAAAAGTTGTTTTGCGGTGAATGAAAATGATGTAATAGTTAACAGTTACTAAACTAGTATTTGTTAGCTCATACTTATCAGGGACAGTTTTTTTCTTTATGTCACACTCTGTCTTTATTATATGCCTGGATCATATAACTGACTGATAAAAAACACTTTACTGTATTTCTCCACTACATTAACTCAATTACTGTTCTTGTTCTCACAGCACCTGTTTGTTAGAGATGAGCTCAAGCAGTTCAGCAGAAGTCAGGTTCCTTCGAACATCTGTGTGTTGGGAGGAACACGACTAGGTTGGTTGGTACACATGCCAAGACAAGACCCAAAATCTGATCCAGCCAGGAGGTGCTTTTGTGGCAATTGGCCCAAAAAAGCTAGAGAAGCAGCTTAATCCTCCACAAGATTAGGAAGCTCTGCTCAGTTATTTTAGGAATTAGATAGTGGCTTGGGTTGTTTCCTTTTTCCATTGGATATTTCATGGTTGCAACCTTCTCCAAACTGAGTCCCAGTTTCTGTGCAGTTTGCTATCATGTAATAATTTTCTGAAGAAAAAAAAACAAATCAAAGTTTTATTTAGCATGTTGAGTTGTGTCCCAACACACAACTGCAGTGGATTTTTCTTTTCTAACTCAATGATATTCAGCCAGGAAGAGCTTTAAGGGGAAAGTGTAAGATATGATTTCTGATTGTTCCCATATGATAAGAAGAAAAGGGCATAATTATGTGAAATCAGTTTCTGCTCTTTCTTGCTCTAAAAAAGTTGATGGATGATACAGTTCCCTGGGACAACCCCGAAAGAAAAGAGAAAGGACTTTCAGGCCAAAATGCTTCAGAGCCCTGGGACTTAGAGAGGACAGACAGAACTCTCCTAGCCTTCTTAGATGAGCTCTTTATGCTGAGTAGTGAACAGGGATGAGCTGTGTCATCCTTGTTCTTCAGAACAACTCACACAAACTCACTGTGGATGGAGATGTAGAAACAAGGGCAAAGTGTGATTGTGCACCAGCAGTGCATAGCAGACATGTGGGTGGCCTGTCCACTTTGTGATTCAGCCTCTTGGTTATAAATAAATATATAATCTAGCTGAGAAGGTAATGACACAGAAAGCTTAGAGATGCTCAATCTCTGTGAAAAAGAAAACCACCTGAGTATCTCAGCCCCATAATGTGCCAAATGAATATGCTTCCCGAGCTTTCATTTTCCCCCTTCAGGGGACAGCAACTTAAGATTCCTTTATTCAGGAAGCTGAATCCTTATGTTCTTGGGCACTCTCGACACCTTTGAAATGGAATAAATGGGCATGGGGTTGACTTTACATGTCTAGGCCTATGAACTGCACAGAAACAGTTAAGATAAAATTTCTTATGTTCCACTTTTGACAGGTAACACTTTATATAGGAGCTGGTTTCAGACTGGCTCTAGCAACTCTTTGCATCTTGCATTAGCAGAAGCTATGGCAGATGTAGACCAGTTTAGGTTTGTGTAGTCATTAGATGGTCAGGTATATTCCCAGTACGACTGGTACAGTTAAATCCCTTGAGTAATGAAAACAGAATAATGTGCATGAGCAAAGGAAAGCCCTAAAGATCCTTTGGATTGTGCTAAACAGAAGAAACATAAGAAAGAGATGAATAGGAAGAAAAAAAATTGGCATGGCAGTGTCCATTGACTGAGAGGATGTTACGATATGTATGACACATATCTTGCATATATTAGATGTATTATATACATTTACAGTGTAACTGCATTTTTCCTTGGAAATGTGACTAGCCAATTTTAAACCTTGCTTAGATGAACTGATGAAATACAGTAAAAATGGTGCTGTTTTAAATGAGTTCAATTCACATTTCCTTCCTAAAAAAAGACTGCCTGTTGCCATTCTCTGAAGGCGCTTGTAGTGGGATGAGCAATATGAATAATTAAGGAAAATGGGTATGTGTGCTCCAAGAGGAGACAGTTTTGGTATTGAACATCCTTTATTCTTACATTTCTAAGATGAACTAAAAGGACTTTTCATTTCTCTAGATTTCTCCAGATTTTCCATCCTTAACATTGTACAGCATGCCTTTTCTCCTGTCTTAATGACATCCCAAACTTTTGTTGAAAATAATTGATTGAATTTAAATTTCCTTAAAAGTTTAAGAGGTAATGTTACAGTATAAATTTCCTACCAAACACTAAGTAGGGAAATATCCATTAGTGAAATTAACTACAGTTTCTAGGTAGCTAACAATGTGCAGTATACAGTAGGGCATGGCTAATGAACACTGCAGTGGGTGATATTTCATTATACAAATTAATGCTCACATTTTAATGGGAAAGTCACATAATGAATCTCAGCTTCAGTGACAGCAATTAGAGACACAGATTGTCCCCTTCTGGACAAGGCACTGTTTAGCAATAAGCAGCTGTGTAAAAAGTCTTCAGGTTTACAACATATATATATGCTTTGGGGGAATTAGTGTACAGTTTATATTAATGTACTGAATCTTCCCTGCAAAGTAACAACCATATTTATCTCTCTGCATTTTAACTAAATAAAGACATGTAAAAAGACTAAATAAATACTACAGATGAGATATAAATAAAGGAAAATATTCAATTATAAAACTTTATAAAAATTAAAATATTTTATAGTGATGCCAAGTGCACAATTGAAAAATCTTTAATAAAACGAGTCAAAAGCATCAAATTCTGTCCTTTTACAGAGTAGGGATAGTTTCATCTTATATAATAGAGAAAAATGGCTAGTAAAGGAAAGTAGTAAAGAGAAGAAGTTAACTAGTATTTCTGACAAACAGATTAATTGTGTGGTGAAACATGTGCAGGATCCAAAAATAATCCTACAGAACCTTTGATATTCCATTTGGTTTAAAAAGTGTGAAGTGAATGATTAGAATGATAAAAGAAATTACCGTGTAAGAATAGGCATAATAATGAACTAATTAAACCATACAGCAATTCATTTCTAAAATATCTACTGCACAATGGATAAAATAGGTTATCAATAACTGTTTCAATGGTAAAATAAAAAATGCTGGAAAATGTTTTCAATATTTTCGCAGTATTCTCTGAAATTAGATGTCTGATTTCTTTTGCTTTGCATGAAAGCAAACTGTAACTTGTTTAGAAATATGTAAGATCGAATTGCAACTCGCATTGTCCCTGAGCGACTGTCAAAACCCCACTGCAAATGGGGCTGCCAGCAGTCGGTGCTGGGGCTCCTGCACTGATGCACCACTGGCACTGTACTGAGGAGCACCAGGAGTTGTAGAAGGGCATAATCCACAACTCCCCTCACAAATAATTTTTTAAAAAAGAAAGGGAACATTCAGTGGGGGAGTGTAGGGTGCAGGACAGGCTTTTAAGAAGCTGCATGTTAAGTATGAAAAATGGATAAAGAATCTCAAAGGACTAAATATAGGTATTTAAGGAGTACAGAAATTTGATAAGGGAAACTAAAAGCAATGGTAACAATATGTGTGTGGCTATGAGGGTTATGGAGAACAGGGTAAAATTCTGTAGCTCTGACAGGTCAAACCATCTGTGTCTTGATAATACTGGACTAGAATGGATAAGAAATTGTCAACCATGGTACTCTTCTATTCTGTTCTCAGAAAGAAGAATAATGGTTTTTATAAGCATTTTCCAATGATACAGTTACAGTGCCATTAAGTAATGAGGCTATTTTATTGTAGACCACTGAATTTTAATATTTTTTAGAATGAAATAGACTAGACAACTTATAGATGAAGTCTTAAAAACCCTGGCTGAAGAGCTCTTCAAATCATTAAAGTTCATTTAAAAAAAACCCCAACAAGTCTTGGAACACAGATCAGGATCCAGAGCATTCATAGTAGTAAAAAAGCTCTGGCTATTCTAGTATTTAAACAGACGAATGAACAAACAAGCAAACAGTCAAAAAGAATATTAAGACCATTAAGGCCTTGAAATTATAAACAGACTACTCTGATGCAAATTTGGGGTAAAATTACAGAATGAATTTTTTAACTAATGAAAGGAAGTTTATTAAGTTTCTTCTCATGAAAGTAACTTGTTTTATGTGACAATACCCTCCTCCAAAAAAGAAAAAAAAAATAACCCAAAAACAGTATAGGGAAATGAAATGGCACACACACTGGCAGTTCCACAGCAGCACTTTCAACTCCATCAATTTGGTATTTCATCATTATTTGGAAGACTGCATAAAATTACTGTTGATAAAATTTACCAATGGCACAAAAATGGTAAGCTGCTAAAAATCATGGGGAGGCACTGATTAGTCACTTAGTCAAGTGGGCTCTTTTCAACAATATGAATTTTAAATCAGCAAAATGTAAAGGAACAAATACCAGAGGCGGTGATGAACTGGGCCTAGGATTGTGGTAGAGGAGCAACAGAATATGAGCTGTTAGTTGATTGCTGTATCTCTATGGATGTAAACACAGATTTGGACTGTATAAAATTACTATCAATTTGAAATTTCATCAGAGCTCTAGTGGATACCCATAATTTAAAAGGACAGTGCAAAATTGGGAATGTGTTCCACTCAATGATGAGAGAAGGTGAAGAGGTGACTGGTTTTCTGTCTGCAACTACCTTCCTTAAGAAACAGATTTTTTAATTTTAAAAAATCAGTTCGGTCTAGCAGGGAAAATTGTAGCCATGTTCAGTAGCAGAAAACAGACACTGGACAAATTCAAACTAGAAATAAGGCACACATTTTGACTAGTGAAAATACTTAAGCAATCAAACAGTTTTCTTAGGGACACACTGTTGTTGAAACAGAGTATGTTTAAACTAAAACAAGTAAGTTTTGATTCAAACTGTAGTTATGCTATGATGCCAGAATAGTCATGTGTGGATCTCTGGCATGTGTTGTAGGGCAGATAAGAATAGAGGATCAAAATTGTCCCATCTGGGGACAATTAAAATCTGTAAATGTAGTTAGTAATGTGGCTGTGGTCTCCTTGCACAGCCTGTAGCACTTAGTTCCTATGAGCACTGCAGTCAGATTGTGTTCTGAGCAGGACTGGTGAAAGTCTGCATAGCTTATATATCTGTGTTGTTTATATAACCTGCTATACAAATAGACCTGTTTCTACTGGGCAACATGTCTGTTTCCAGTTATCTACCAAGCTTTTGTGCAGATTTTACACGCAGCATTGAATTTTTATTGTTTTACTTTATCCTGATATAAAATAGTTCCTCTGAGATGTCTTGTGACTTGTAAACCAGAGCAATAGGTAGATCAGAACTGTGATTATGTTTCCAAGATAAGTTGCTCCATATAACATTATTTTTTATTATTGTGCACACTGGAATATTCTCTCCTCTTACTCCATTGTGAAAAGGCTTGTGGGGATACAAACAGGACAAGAGAATTAGCAAGATCAGGTTGGCCATTGCCGTTGTGAACAATGAAAAATTACTCTTGGATATGAAATGCAGAAAATTATTTTGAAAAAGTCATGTTCCCTCACTCCTACATGGTAACGTTAATTTATGTGAACTGATATTAACTGATATAATTCATCCAGACACTGCTCTTGGCAATAATACCAGGGTAGTCATTACACCAGGATGAATTCTCTGAAACCTTTCCTCAAAGTATGAGACACAAACAGGTTTGCTTCTAGCAAGAATTATGGCCTACCTCCTTTGTCCCCTGCAGTATTCTTTGGACATATGCTATCGCATTTGCTGATAGAGTCCTGAAAGTTAGGAGTCCTTTGGGTTTTCCATTGAAACTGGCCTAGTTTGAGGTCAGACTGGAATTTTCCCATAGTAGCTTGTAACTCTGGTTTGTGACTTACACAGGGTGTAGCTGGTTATTAATTTGAATGGATGAAATAGCATCTAAATAGCTAAATAATTACTGAATTTAGGAAATACTGACAGACTAAATTAAAAAGATTCAAAGATGATTGACTCCATCCTACCCCCTTCTCACAGTGCCTGCCCTCAAAATAGAAGCAGTTAAGACGGCTTTGAAGTAAAGTACCCACTGCCAATATTTGGATCTGGAAGAGAAGAGAGTGGTTTTGAATAGTTCCCTTTGAACAATGTTATTTGGCCAGTCCTGTATTGTAAAGGTGGCACAGTGTGTTGCTACATGTTGGGTTCAATTTCAGACCTTCAGCTTTAGATCTCATTTCTAGCCATGCAAGGGGTGGGAGCGCCACAAAGGCAGCACACCAAGGCTAGGAGAGATTTGAACTTTTTATCACACTGTCTCAGTCAGTGTCTTTCAGTCCAATGCTTATGGTGTTGATGGCAAGCTATGTGCAGATCTCCTCTGCTGAAAGGAAGCTCACTCAGTGGAGAGGTCCTAGAGCAGAAAATGGAATTACTTCAAGGCTTAGCAATTCAGAATAAGAGTATGTTGGGCATTAGATTGAAGGTACGAAAGGTACAAGCACAAAAGTACAAAACAGTACTAGTACTTATTCCAGTGAGCACGTATTTTAATTCACTTAAACCCATTGTACATATACTTACTGCTTTGAACAGCTTCTGCATGTTTTTAGCAATATCAGTGCAGTCTGTAATGCAACCTTCTCCTCCCTGCTGTAGTTGTCCAGTGGTTGACACCGTGCCTGCAGTGCTGGGACACACTTTTTAAAGGTGCCACTTCATGTGCAATGCAAACACACACTGAACTATCATTAGAATAAAAGGAAGTGTTCAATATAATTGTGTTAAAGATTTCTGTAAAGGCATAGGGGATGCTGAGGAAGAGCTTTTCAATTAAGAGGAGTGAAAATTCAAAAGTGAGAATAATTAACCCTATAAAGTCCAGTACTTGTTTTTCACCAGCCTAATTCTTAGGCAACACTTAAAATACTTAACTTGTGTCAGAGGTAACTAGTGACTGCAGACAGTAACTGGTGAGACAAACATTGGAATAATTAAAAATGGCTCAAAAATATTGCAGTATGTAGATACTGTAAAACCAGCATTAATATTTGTCCATGTTCTGACTGACAGCACAGCTGTCGGAGTTTGCACACCCTCAAAGAGCCCTGCAGAAATGCAAACAAATAGACAGCCAGTGTGTTCTGTCCCCTTGTCCTACCCTCAAATACTTGTGATGGGTGTGTGTGTGCTCAGGTGCCCACCTGAGACCAGGAAAGCCCAGACAGGCATGATCCATCTCAGGTTTGTATTTCTTGCTCATCAGTAGAAACTGTTTGCATTTGCACAACTCCTACTGAAACTCAGACCCTGCTCCTTGTCAGTGGAATGCCAGAGTTTAATTAGGTGATTGTGAAAGACTCAGAAGCTGCATTGAAATGTTTAAATCTGATTTTTTCTGTTAAGCTGTGTGGACCCAGGCCTAAAGCATGAACCATGCTAATTACTCCCTCTTCCTCTGCTGAGCACCTCTTGTTTAAGGTGCTGCTCTTTTCTCCTCTAAAAAGGTCTGTTAATGTGGTTGATGTAGAGCCCTCATGTCTCACCGTTTAGCTTTGGGATTACGTTATGGATTTAGAATTTCCACTGCTTGTAATTTCCTTGAGCCCTGGCTGAGTTGCAGCACGTATCCAGCCCCAGTTCGTGGTCAGTAACCCTGCTCATGCAGCGCTCCATGGGCACTGGAGTGTTCTGGGCTCACATCTCATTAGTGAATTCTGCAGTCAGTGAGAGAAGCAGCTTCCCAAGTATTTACCAGCCCTTCACTTGAGCCTGTAGCTTAAATAACAGAAGTTTGAAAGCCTTTCAACTTTGTTTTTAGCAGATTTTGAGTTTATTTGAAAATGGATAACTTTCCAGCTGGTTTGGTGAGCTACATAATATTATACAGCATTTCTACCATGGAGGAAGTTTTCAAAACAAATATTTCCATTATACCATTTGGAGAGGCTTGCCTCTGTCTTTTGTATGATTTAGGGGAAAAAAAGCTACATTGAGAAAATAGTTTCTTCTTCTTGTTGAGCTCCCTCATAGAAACAATTGCCAATAGTGACAGCTTGCAGGTCTTTCAGATTTCTGTTCCTTTTTAGTGAGGATTTCCATATTTCTTCCTTTAAAAGGAAATGTGCATTGCTAAAAAAGTGCTCTGCAAAAATTTAGATGTATCTCTGCTTAGATGTACATTATTTTTGGGTATGTCTTTATGACTATATGTGAATATTTATTACATGTGTAAAATTTTCTCTCTCAAGTATAGAAAGAACAATAAAAGTTGAGTGTGGGCTTCAAATATTTATTTAATTCATGAAAATCATCTTATGTGTTTTAAAACTCTATTCAAGCTAAACCTAGAAAGGCCCTTATGGTAGGTAAATTACACATTTTACTACTTGATACTAGAAATGCCATTAGTACAAAATTAAAGGACTGCAAAAACCAGTAGATAATGCTAATTTCAAATACAGAAACTAAATATATTTTGTACTTTTTATTACTCGATTTCTTTTTTATGGACTACTTTTTATTTTAACTATATGTTCTTACATGCTGCAATCATAATGTAGTGTAATGATATTAATATTTTATAGAATCTGTATTTATAGTTCTTTATTTAGAAACAATGCAGTAGGTCTGTAGATCTTTGAATCCTTCTGGAATGGTGCCCTCCAAATAATGATAAATTACTTGTGCAGTATGCCATTTGCTAATTATATCCATGATTTACTGCAGAGCAAGACTTAAATCATTCATTTCAGTCTTGCGTAACACTGCCATAAAATTTTTAGGTTTAAAAATGGTTTCCATGTGTATAATTTAAACAAATTTTAGAGCAATTGTATACACAAAATATTGCAACCATCCATTTGTTACATTCTTTGTCTCCCTTTTTTTTTAAACTTGTACTTTTAATGATTACTGTGGTTGAAATTGTTATGCTTCATTTTCATAATCATAGCTTTTAATTCTACAACAGTTTTCTACATGTTAGATTAAGAAAAGGATGGCTAATTGTGTGTAGATACCATGTCATTCCTGAATAGCCCCACATTCTGGAAACCCATCTTAGAAATATTCAGTTTACAAATTAGTCTTCAATTAAAGTAATTTCTTTTTAAAAAATGAATTATTAGTTCTAAGATCTGGTTTTCAAGCAGATAATGCTGATTTTTTTTGTTTCCTCACTCACCCGTTGACCAAAGTACAGTTAACTCTCTTTATATTTTTCTCTTTATCCATACCCATAGGTGAGAAGCCTTACAAGTGTCCACATTGTGATTATGCTGGAACTCAGTCTGCATCCCTCAAATACCACTTGGAAAGACACCATCGGGAGCGACAGAATGGAGCAGGACCACTCTCTGGGCAGACTGCAAGCCAAGAACACAAAGATGAGACATCGAGTAAAAGTTCTTTGTTTATTAGACCAGATATATTGAGAGGAGCCTTCAAGGGACTTCCTGGTATTGATTTCCGAAGTGGCATGGTCTCGCAGCAGTGGACGTCGGGAATGCTGTCTTCTGGAGATCAGCAAGGACAAGCAGCTGGCATGATTTCTGAAGTATCTTCAGAAAATATGAAAAGTTCAGACATATCTTCCAAAGGAACACACTTCTCTGAACTTGGCCGTGCTTACCAGAACATGGTTGGGAATGGTGTGAACTTTCAAGGGTCTTTGCAAGCCTTCATGGACAGCTTTGTCCTAAGTTCTTTGAAGAAAGAAAAGGAAATGAAGGATAAAGCTCTCTCAGATCCGCTCTCAGCAAAAGCTCTGGGCCCAGATGGTGGTGAGGAAAAGATAAACAGCAAGTCCTCACAGCGAAAAACAGAAAAGTCACAATATGAACCTCTGGACTTGTCCGTAAGGCCAGATGCAGCCTCCCTGCCAGGTTCGTCTGTCACTGTGCAGGACAATATTGCTTGGCATGGCTGCTTATTCTGTTCCTTTACAACTTCATCTATGGAACTAATGGCTCTGCACCTCCAGGCCAATCACCTGGGCAAGGCTAAACGTAAAGACAACATCATAGGCAACAACAAAGACCAGTCTAGGGAGGCTTCAGCCTCAGTAAATAAAGTGAGCTTGCTCCCCTCTTCTGTGCAGTCCAGCAAGGAGGCAGGAGTTTCAAACATGCTGAACCAGCTGGACTCAGCTTCTGAGAAAATGACCCAAGGACAAAATAAAGAGACCCTGGGAGAGCAAAAGAGCACTGCCTGGCCCAGCCACATGGAATCCACTTTTTGTAATTTTACAACAGACTTCTATAAGCAGTTTGGTGTTTATCCTGGTGTCATTGGCACAGGAACACAAAATTCTTGCACCAGTAATGAATCCGAAATAAAAACACAATCCGAAGAGGACCCAAATATTCTGCTCTCTGACTCTGTAAATAAAAGTGCTACTGATGACCTTTCTGACATAGCTTCATCTGAGGATATGGAATCTTCCAAGGAAGAAAACATTGAAGATGAGGACATTGACACAGAACCAGATATTATGAATAAGCAGTTGTCTGCCCTAAATAAAGAAAGCAGTGAAGGAGGTGACAATATACAAAGTGCAGTCACCTCACAACCAGCACAAGGGCTCGTATCACCACTGCCACAAGCTTCAGAAAAGCAGTGGCACAGTCAGAATCTTCTCTCCTCACATGAAACTGCACAAGGAGTGATGAAACCCGACCAAGTTCAGGGTCCACAGGTCCTGGAGAAGCAGATGAACATGTTGTCAGTCCTAAGAGCTTACAGCTCTGATGGCTTAGCAGCCTTTAATGGACTTGCAAGTAGCACAGCAACTAGTGGATGTATCAAGAGACCTGACTTGTGTGGTAAGTTTTAGACCTTCTTTTAGACCATTTCAGAAAACACATGTGCAGAATCATGAAGCTGCTCTTTAAATATACTTAGTCATGTTTGTTAGTAATACATTTTTTTAAATGTTAAACCCTGTGGGCCAAATTCTAGTCTTATATGTGGTCTACTCCATTGAAATCAGCAGTGCTGCATGCATACTTATACAGGATTTTAGAAAGAACTTGCTTTTTAAACTAGAGTAGCAGCAATATAGACTATCTGTGCTAGTGGCATCTGAAGGGGATACTGCTTTAGCATACTCAAAGGAGGAAAAAGTTTTGAAAAATTTACATGGTAACTTGCAAACTTTTCAGTATTTTGATATAAGTAAGAACCCAAGAAAAAACACTGGATGCTTTGCCAAGCAAACTTTGCTTTCTCTCTTTTTTCTTTTTTTTTTCCCCTTTCTTTCTTTGAATTGGGGTGTGTTCAATTACCAAGACATTAATGAAATCAAAGGTCAAGTGCATGGGATGTGTCTACCTGTGTTGAAGAGATTTTTTTTCCCTTTTCTTTCCTTTTTTTTTTTTTTTTTAATTATAATTTTCTGGCTTGGTTCAATGGCACCCATACAGTTGTTGCCCTTGACCATTTTCACTATTCTAACTAGCAGTTGTGCAAATTATGATCTGTCTAATTAAGAATATGCCTCCAGGTAATTAAAATAACAACACACCAAACAAACAAAAGCACCTTTTATTAGTCTCTGATTTACAAACTGCAGTTTTACTTCAACATATCACACACATTATATTTACAAAACTGAAAGTTAAATCTGGAACAAATCAGAATGAGGATTTTTTTTATTTGTCTCCTATTTTATCATCATAGTTCTTCTTTGAAAGAGAGCTTAGAGTGTAAATCCTTTGAAAAACAGTATCACTTTAAAAAGCAGCATCAGCAAAGGATACAAAAACTTCAGTAATGCTCATTTCACTTAACCTTCAAACTAATCAGAAAACTCATTGTCAGAGCTGAACATGCCTAATAAAATGTATTCAAGTTAAAAAAAGAAAAGAAAATGTCATCAACAGTTTTAAAGCCTGACAATTTAAAATTAAACCCTAAATCTGCAAACACATAGGAGTGGTTCCCCTGGTTAACTTAAGGTTAGTGGAAGCTTTCTTTGACTTCATTAGCATAGTGTAGATGCTTAAAGCATAAACTCCTTCTTCGGATCCCTCTCTGCTTTTCCAAGTGTATTAGTTGGTCTGATAAAAAAAAAGTCTGATTTCTACAAAGTTTATCACTTATATTTTTAGAGCATTGTGACTTCACAATTTTGTCATTACTTAAACTGAGCCCAATATGTGCCCAAGTATCAGCATGGCCTTACTCGTAAACTTATGTGTCTCAGTGCTGTAAGAACCAATTTAGGTAGTTGGAAACATTTCCAGATTCTTCAAAATCAGAATTAACAGTATTGAAAATAGTTAATAGATGATTTAATTTACAGCAGGTAAAATCCTACTTGGATTTTCTTCTCTTTATTTGTGGAGCACAATCAGTTATCAAATAGGAAAAAAAAACAGCAGAGAAATTACTCTCTAAACAAATGAGTAAAAATACTGGAAAACTAAGATTAATTGCTTTATATGAAATATCTTTACGCTTTTTTTCCAGACATAAGATTTTTAAAACAACAACAGAAAAAACCTCTAATATTATTATTGAAATGAGGTCATGTTACTTCCATTAGTTTTTTGTTTCATCTTCCAATCAATTCAACAGACATTTTATGATGGCTTGAGTTTATATGATTTTAAAGACCATATCCCTTTCACAAGCTCTGCCCAGTGATAATGGATTTGACTTGAAGTATGAAGGAAAAAAAGAAACAACAGAAGCTTGTCTGTTCTACTTTTTAAGTCATTTTTTAATCGAAAATGCAGTGAGTTCTTCTTTCTCCCCCCTCCAAAAATAGCTTTTTAAATTTTTTTACTGATATTCCATTGAGTGTTTGCAGAATATAAGCATTAAGGTTGACCATTTAAATACATTATTTCATTTTTATCAATGTCTCACAGCAAAAGTGGATGAGTATGAAGAAGCCCCATGTCAGTAGTTCTTTTTTTGTTTGGTTGGCTTGGACACCACCCACTTGAAAGTAGTGGGTTTGGGGAGTTTTTATTTTTTAGCGACATTTTATATTGTCAAATCACACTCCATCTGTGCATGTTAGTGCATGGAATCTCACCTGATGTTTCTGCGCTTGCCAATTAGCGATCAAGAGCACACTGTTCGTTTATTAGTCTTCCTTCTCTCCTGCACAAAGCCCATGACCGTAGTTATGGTCCCTCTGTCTCTTCTACTGCCTGGCAGACCAGAAAACTTGAGACACATCTCCATCATCCAATTCCAGGGCATGATTCTTTTGTTCCTTTGTATCTGGGGAGACTCCATACATTTGCCTTTCTTTTTACAGCCAGTGATGTGTGTGTTGTTGACATCTCAAGAGGGAACACTGATACATTTGATAGCAGTCCTTGCACAATCAGACAACAAGGCATGGTGCTATTTCTACAGTCAGAATACAGAGGAAATAAAATTGAAATAAAATATTTCAGCTTCAGTAAGCTGAGATTGCATCTTGGACTGGCCACGCTAATTGAGTTAGATTTCTGGCTGCCTAAAAACAAGCTGAGATTTTCAGTGATCTGTGTGGAGCATGTTTAGATTTTGAATTTTACCTTAAGATAGTAGGTCAGTTTATAAGTACAAATCTTGGCACGAAAAGGGTTTAATTTCTAGAGGAAATTAACTCACGTTGGGAAGTCACCACACATCGTGAAGCAGTCCTCAGTTTCCCTATATGTAGAATGAGAGAAACTGATGATGTACACATAATTCATTTATGCTCCTATCATGCTCCAGGCTGTAGGGATGAAAGACACAATTAGGAAAGAACCATGATTACTGTATAATAAAGAAATTTTTATGTCAAAATGCTGCTGAGAAAAATCACAAATTTTTGTACTATTTCTCCTTACATAGCAGAATAGGAATGAATGGAAAGAAAGAAAAAACCTTTAATGATTTTAGAGATACTCCTGAACTGCACTTAGTTTTGGAGTCTCAAGTGACTATACCTGTTAATCTTTGCTACCACACAGTTTCTGTGAACGTGCCATGCCTTTCCTTGCTGCTTGGCAGCCAGTGGCCCACCATGGAGGGGATGCCCAGGGCGATGGCTCTGTGGCTTGGTAGCTGTCTTGAGCATCCACATACTGTCCTTTCACAGCCCTTGCTGATTTGAGAAGTTAAGCTTGCAGGTTCTAGACCTACTTTGTATTTAAGTTTTGGAAGATCTGTTTTCCTTTCCACTTATGCTCATCTCTTTTTCTGCTTGTCTTCCCATGTACACATAGTTGTATTGCAGTAATGTTCCACCTCCTGTTCCAAGTCATTAATTTTTCTGTGATTTGTGCACAAGATTCTTCATGACAAGACCCTTTCCTTTCTCTCTCCTCCCCTTTAAATTTTTCTACTTTGTCACTGGGATGGTAAAATTTCCTATTTGCATTTTCTACTTGAGAAGTACTTAGGCTTTCAAGGAAGAACTGGTGGGCTACAGAACTATTGGCCAGAGATTGTCCTGGGCGTTAGCTGGCTGCTTAATGGGTTAGTGCTATTGAACCCACACTTAATGATGTCCAAAAGTATTTAGTGCCGCGTTGTTTCTCTAAATCTAATTTGCTTCCATTCATGGTTGCTTTGCTCTGCAATTAGTGCTGTTTTCTCTTGCACAGGCTCCACCCCATTATCACTTCTTTCACTGTATGAAAACAGGGCAGGGCCCCTCTGATGCATGGGAGCAGCCTTGGAGTTCTGATCCTGCAAAGGACTGAGCAGTTTCAGTTTCCTTTGTAGCAGAAAGTGTTCAGCATTGCACAGAATTATTAAAATGTTCAGCATTGTAACTTTTTGAAATACCTTCTAAATGTGGAACTGCAGCACAGACAAGAGGGCTGGGCAAGGGGAAGATCAATTGTGGCAGATTATTACAGCTTTATTGTCACATAATTATAGTGCTCTACCCCAATGTTTAAATAGTGATTTTAGTTATTGTAAATTGCTTATTGCCACAGGTGTCAAAACCAAAAAGATCATAATGCTACCCCTTCAGAACTACCACCAACATGAGAAACAAGGGAAAAGATTTAATTGTTTGTGGTGGCTTCACTTTGAATACTTATTGCAGCTCTTTAAAATTATAAAATCTGTATTAAGAAGCAAAAGGCCTGATATATTCAAGCTCTAGAACAGCTACGAGGCAATGGAAGGTCATTCTACTGCAGCAAATTGTAGTACTCCTGCCCATTTAAAGTACCATGAAATGTATTTAAGTAACTCTTTGTACTGATCTGCAGTTGGAGGAGTAACCAGAATATTCTTTTCCTTCAAGGCAGAATGAAATGATATGGAAGTTTTGCAGCAGACTTTTCCTTACCCCCATTATCGTGCTTTTGAAGAGGTTTCAGTTAGTTTCAGTTAGGAGGTCCAAGGTCTGCTTTTAGAGCACGAGCTGTTCTGCTGAGTGGGAGATCAGCACCTCGGCCCCCGCCTGGGCTTCAGACACACTTCTGGATGTCGCAGTGCCATTTGCATGGCAATATCAAACCAAACTCGTATGGCTTGCTTCCTTTTTTTAATTAACTGGGAATGCCAGTGATCCAGTGAAGTTTGTGTTGCTGGATAAAAGGGCCGGTCTGTGAATATCATTGTATTTGCCAAATGGTTCGCTAGTCATTTCAGTACAAACAAATGGATGGTGTCTGTAAGTCTGCAAACACTGTTGACATTTAGCCTTGTTTATGTTACTTTCCTTTTGCTGCATATTTTTGGCTAGAGAAGATACTGTCTGAATCAACATTGACTTCCTAAGCAGAAGCTGAGGGCCCAATCTTTCATCCCTCATTCTCGATGAGTAGGACTACTTACATGACTAAGGATTGCAGAATCAGGTCCTATGTTATTTTGACTTTAAATTTCATTGCTATATTCATGTAATTCAATTTGATTGTATTTTGTTGTATCAGGAATCAGTCAGGTGATAAGTTCAGTATCACTATTTTGTTTACTGTTGAAAACTTTTAGTTCTTACCATTTTCCATATTGTGGTGTGACATTCCCATTCCATTTATGTTTCTGGAAATTAACCCCTAAAATATCTGCTACAGCTAAGTGCTGAGTACCTTCTATTCCCAGTGAGACTGGAGGCATTCAGTCCCTCCTAGCACCAGATGTGAAAGGGGGATTGTCTTTGCAAAAGGAGGCCTTGGTATGTGCCTTGATTTCAGACATCAGTGACCAGCCTCACCAAGGCAAATCCCTATCACAGAAAGGCTTTTCTTTTCTTTGCAGAGACAAAATAATGATGTAAGCTTAGAGCTCTATGGTTTTACTCTAAGTTTCATCTCCCAAACAGTATTTTTTTATTGTTTTTGTCATATCCAGGTAAAATTTATATTATAATTTAGGATTAGGCAGAGGCATAGAGATGTTTCCAGGTCTTTCCAAAGTAAGACAATGCTCTGGTTTGTGTTTTGGTTCAGGAATATACATTCTTGTGTCAGATATAGTATTTCCTTTAACTACTCATAAACAAGAGCAATTTAGATATTCCTGTAAGTCAAAACTAAGTGTACGATTAATACCTATTACGAGGCCAATTTTAAACAATTAATTTGACAGCAATTTTAATTGTATGTTACAGGCTTTCAGAAATAAATAACCAAATTCATCTTTGTAATCTAAGGAACTTAGGATATCTTTATGCAGAGGTGATCTTGTTATGCACAGTATTGCATATCTGGAATTTCTGAGGCTTGCTCCCACCCATCTAGTTACCTGTAGTGCCAGGGATAAATAATTACTTGAGGCTTATTAATTGTTTCAGCAAAGAAAAAATATATACCTTAAGTGTAAGCATTAATATATGTATACACAATACATCCTCAATATATAACAAACCATCATAATAGTACAAAAATAGAGGTCCTGAATATGTTCTGTTATTTATGTGTTTGGCAAGCTTAGGGAATGGACTTTAGTATGAGTGAAAATTCTCTTAACATTTTTAAGGTTATTTATTGTCATTTCTATTTGAGTTTTTAATGGTCCTGTATTTTGTAATGCTTTAGCAGGAAAAAATACTATAGTTATCTTTTTTCATATTCTTTAAGCAATATTTCTAGCTTAATATATTGTGCCAGGTTTTCCAATATTAACCACGAAAGACAGTAAAATTCAATGAACAGCACTCTGACATCCACAATTTAAAACCTGTGATTGAAGTGAAATGTGTAAACTTCTAGTGGGTTATCATGTGCTTTGGAATAGAGTATTGTTGGAAGTAATTAGAAAATTTATTAAGGTTTCCTGGTAATGAAGGTATGTAAGTTTTAATAATTGTTGCTTTCTGAATAAGTGTCAAACTATATCTTTAAATGTATATGGAGTTACAAGTTAGGTCACTTCTGAATGGAATGTAAAACAATACTAAAATGCTTCAATAACTTATCTCAGTGTTGCTAATAAAAAAAAGCTGTTAACCATTAGTGCAGTTTTGAGTCATTTTGTTAATTCATTCAAAAAAACTCTCAGAGAAACTGTTGTACCTTTTTGTAGACCAAAGACCACTCATGAAATCCACAGCTGTCTGATGCTTTGAGAGGCAAACTCTGCAAAGCTGCTTTTTGGCCTTGTAAATGATATTTAAAATGCCATGTTCTAAGGCATTAGAATGATGCCAAGTATGGTTAGACAGGTATATAAGGGGGGGAGGATTAAACTTGTTTCTACTGTCAAAGAAAATATCTGGGGAACGGTGGACCTGATTCTCCTCTGCCGCTATTAAAATCCTGCAGAAATTTTTGTGGATGGCGCTGCATTGAAAATGAGCAGTGTGGGTGCATCAAGTGTGTAAGTTTTAGTGCCTGGGTGCTCAGCCAGGGAGAGATAAATACTTGTGTCCCATCCTACAGCTGGAAACACAGCCTGGGTCAGTAATGGGGGTTCAAAGTCTATGCAGTGGAGAAATACAGGAGCATACAGCCTGGGAGTGTGTCTCTCTTGGTTAATCTTGCCCAGCCTTAAATGAAGTCGCAGCCTGCGCTACTGCAGAGAGCCCTGAACTCTCGTTTTGGTTTCCCGTGGGAAGAATGTGCCATAATCATCCTGAGACAGGCTCCCTCCTGACACCCATGTGTGATTCTCCAGAGGTAAAGCCAGCATAGGATAACGAGCAACCAGCCGTGCCAGTGCCAGTACTGTCACCCAGGTCTCTGGTAAGTGTTTCCAGGATGGAGCCCATAACAGGTGGCCCATTTTTCGGTGCACCACTGAGCACACAATGGGAGCCAAAGGAAAACGTGTCTAGGGCCCCTGGTGTCACATCTTCATTAATGCTGTCAGTTCTGAATAGCATATTGGTACTTTTTATTTATTCCACCAAAACACCATGAGTCAGGACCTGACATTTTAGCGTTCTGTGTCATACTGAGAAAAATCTGTAGTTCAGCAGTAGGACAATTATATTATTTTGGAAGGCCTAGAAATAATACAGCATTTGTGAGACAACTGTAACATTTATCCAGACTCAGTGTGAGATTGTTCTTCCTTTTATTTGGAGAGCACTTCCAAAAAAGTATCAACTAGGAGCAAAGGGGAAAAAAAGACAAAAAAAGTGGCAGTTATGAATCCATTTAACCCCCATAGGGTATAATCTCATTTTGTGTAATACCGCTGGCTGTTACATGCCTAAACTTCTATGCAGTGAGCTGTGAATATAGTCCTTATTGTCCTGTGGGCAATATGACTAAGGAAAAAATATCTCTGTAATACAATGGAACATTTGTCTGAATGGCATAACCTAAGGTCCATAACATCAAATCTAAAGTTGTAATTATACAGCTGCAGTCATACTACTCAAGTGAAGGCTGTGTCAGCACTTGTATTATATAAGAAATCCTGTTTTCAAGGGTAGATGACTCATATGCAAAAAACATTTATCACTAAACAATTGTTCTGATTGTTCTGGAGAAACATCTAGGTACAGGCCTTTCTCCAGCAGGACATGGTCATGTCTTCTGCACTACATCATGGCATACTTTGCTAATGAATGTATCTTTTTTGAACTAGGAGATTACGTAGAAAGTTTGGGGATCAATGCATTTTTACTATTATCAAAACATAAACTAGTGGGGAAAAAACCCAGGGTGGCCAAGGCCTTCTCTGACAAGGATTGTTACAGGTGAAACTTGTCTTTCTCAGAAATTATAAAATTATGGGAGTTTTTCCCAGTTTGTCATCCCTGAGGATGCTTTAAGTTCCTGGCTCTGAACAAGTCCTTAGAAGACCCTGTTACAATTTTGGGTTTTTTGAGATGCCTTGAAATTGAGTCTCCCAAGCTCCCAGTCACTGTTATTGCTATTTGAAGCAGCCACACATTTGCTGGGAAGTAGACAGGAAAGAGGTTTATTTACAGCAGCACCATGGAGATGAACTAGGAGCATTCTGCATCCCTCCCATGTGAATGCAAAAGGACTATGCTTAGAACTGAGACCAAATACCGGGAACCACCACATTTTTCCTAGTACATGAAATTTCTTGATAGGTATGCTGGGTGCGAGTGACTTCAGCTACAAGAGGCCCCTGCCCAGGGTGTTGCCATTTACAAACAGGTGTTCCTGAAGCCCCCCCCATGTCAGGCATTAGCACCCAAGCTGCCTCACCAGCCCCATTGTCTGTGGAGCGAGACACAGGCCCAGCCAGTTTCTTTAAGCTGATCTCCTCTGATCCAGGGCGTCTGTAGCGCCATTCCCTGCATAGAACAGCCATTGTTCAGCTGCAGAGCAACAGTGGGGTAGAAAATAGCATGCCACGCTGGGGATCAGAGAGGGAATTGTTCCTTAATTATCTCTTACTGAAGGAAAAACCCAAGGCATATCCTGATATGTGCCACAGCTCTGGCAGAACACAAGTTGTTTAAAAAAGATTTGGGGAAGAGGGGGATCCCATTTAGAAGCTGGCAATCCTTGCTCCTCCTGCAGGTCTACCTGTGATTCACTCACTGTCTATGGAAAAAAAATAAGTTTTCCGCTTTGGATTCTTCATTATGAAATGGAAAATAATAGTACTTATCTCCCTGGTAGGAGTGCTGTGAGGATAAATGAATTAATTAATGTTTGTAAAGCACTTTGAAGATGAAGAACATTACATAAGTCCTCAGTGTACAAATGCTTCCTTCTCTGATATAACTCCAGTAAGCTATAAAAATTTATGGATGAAAATAAACACACATTGCAAATACATGTTGGGTGTGTATATCCCTCCCATGCCTTGGCAGTGTGAGTGAGCCTGACCTCCAGCACAGCCAGGAAACCCAGCCCCAAAACCTGCCTTAGCCCCTGCCTGTGCCCAAAACTGGCGCTTGGGGCTCTCTGCAGCAGCTTTGCCATGCTTTGGCATGAGCTGACAGGTGTTGGCCATGCCATCCCCAGCTGTGCTGTGGAGCCATATGGCAGCAGTGCCCACGACAGGGGATGGCTCAGCAACGTGTCTTGTTGGCTGCTCACTGCCCAGCCTGCAGGTCCTCCTGTCCTGTGCCTGTGTGAGCAGGTCCTTGGCAACACTGAGATCCTGCCACATTCTCTGCCACAGTTTGTCCCTCCTTTTCAGGGTCACTGTGATGCTCAGTGACCAGTCCCCACAAAGCCTGGCAGGTCCTGGTGTTGCTGCTCACACTTGCTGGTCTGGTGGCTGAACTGGTGGTGTGTGATTTTTTTATTGAATGGCAATTACTTCAGTTTGCAACTTGAATGTGAAAATTTTATTGCCTGCTTTTCAGTGTTCACATCCTAGATTAGTCCTTGCTGCTTTATATTATTTATTTTTTTTATTCTAGAAAGGAAGTGTGTTTGATCTCAAACAGCTAAAATATATAACAAGGCAAGTTAAAAGGATGCAGGGAAGGAAAACCAACCCTTCAGACATACAGAGATGTGATGTTTATCAAGAGAGACATTTAAGAAAAGGTTTGTGCATTGAGATGAACAGGTTAAAGATGGAATTCAGGATTTTTCAGGGGCTCCCTTCAGTTCTTAGCCACCATATAGATCAGTTTGGGGACCTTAGGAGAAAGGCCACCTTAGCCCTAATTCTGTCTCGTTTCACTTTTCCCTTTGCACACCTAACCCTATATCCAGTTTCTGTGCTTGGTTTTCTTTTAGATCCTTTCAGATTATCCTGGTAAACCTGTTGATGGTTCAGCTATCAGGAGTGCAGAGGAGTTCAGTGTGCTGCTCCTGGAAGTGCTGGGGCCCCACTGGCATGGGCTGGATAAGACCCTTGCCCTGCTCCCCATGCCAGCACTGAGGGCACTGAGAGTCTCAAGAGGGTGACAGCTTTTGCGCAGCAAAGTCTACTGCCATGCCATGCGCATCCACATGCCAAAAGCACCAGGATGTATCACCAGCACAACCAGATAACCCCAAACTCTGACCAGCACCAACATGCATGTGACTGATTTTTCCGTCTGACATAAGAATTGTTTAATAATGGGAGAGTTTGTGGGTGTATTCACTAATCATTATATAACTGCACATTGGGGTGAAAAAGAAAAAAAAAGCAAATCAGAAAAGCTTTCCCAAAGTACAGAGATGGGAATCCCATTAACATGACGGCTCCCTCTTTAGTTGCCAAAATGATTGACAGCAGGATAAGGTCAGAAGATGAAAACCAAGCCATGGGGGACAGAGCAGGGAGGGGAGTGGGCCAATCAGTTGAATAAAAAACTGAGTGTCAGTGCTGGGGAAGGAGAAAACCGGCACTCCCACTAGAAAAATCCTCACCCTCTGCTCCCCTACTGTTTGTTTGGGGAAAATGCTGCAGCTTAATCAGAATTATTTACAAGATAATGGTCCATTGTTTGTAGTAAGACAGATGCTGTCTGTGGGAATTTGGTGGTTTATGCTCTATGCATTACAGTGCCATTGCTGTGTGCAGATGGGATCACAGTGGTATTGTTGTTATCCACTTTTTGAAAATTTGGAGGATCCTTACTGTGAAAGGAGGGTCCTTAAAGAGATAAAAGAGTTTTTTCAGGCCAAGAGCTGGGATTTCTCTTAAGGTAGAACTGTGTTTGTACATGTATGGGAGAAGAAGAGGACAAGGTGGAAACGCTTTGCCTGAGACCTGTAGCATGAAGGGTCCCTGGGCTGACTATACTTGGTGGTGGCAGACATCCGTTCAACAGATGGATGGATGGATCCTGTGTGTCTGTCCAAAGGTGAGGAAATACATTCTGGTGGGATATGTCAGTGCTTCCTCCTTTCTGGGGTCTGGCAGAGTCACTTGCTTAGCAGGTGTGAGAGGACAGAAACCTGTCTGTGCGAGAGTTGGGCTTGCCTGCTCAGTAGTCATCCTCTGGTTGTGTGGTTGGAACCATGCATTCCCTACCTTTCTCTCCATGCTGCAAGCTAAACACTGAGCACTTCTGTTTCACCAGAAAACTTCATCCTGATGATTTATGGGTGAGGATGTGGGAAAGGAAAACTAAATTTTCACTGGATTCGTGTAGGAAAAAAAAATTGCCAAACACCAAAGGAGAAAATATTTATTTAGAAGAACAAATGCAAGATTTATTTTTTTTTCACATTTTCCAGCAGAAAAATCTATTTCCATAAGCATCCCCCTCTGGCCCAAATAGAAAGTTCAGAGTGGAGGCTTAGAGCCTGGCAAAAGGGACAGGCTCAAGATGTGCAGGTGGGTAATCCTCTACCATGAGAGAATCACTGCATATGGGAAGAATAGGGAGCTTGAGGGAGAGTGTTGGAGATGACTGTTTCATCAGCATGTCCATCTCACCATCTGTCTGGGACAGTCCCAGCAAAGCATGGAGGACAGCAGCACCACAGTCCTTTCCTATGGGCTTGGGATGAGGGATAAGAATCACCCCATGCAAAGCTCTGGTCTGTCAGGAGCAAATCCTGTCTTGCCCTTGCTACCTGACCTATGGAAGCCGGTGAGATGTGAAGATCCTCCTCAGGACTGGAGCACTGTAGCAAGGTGCAGGATGAGGGGGGGGGGGGGGGGGGGGTGCCTGGGTGGGTGTTGGGTGTATGTGTGTGCATGCACTTCCTCTCTCAAAAATCTGCTTTTAGTGTGCAATGGCTTGCATGTTACCTCGGCAGAGATCGGTGCGCACCAAAGGCAACCAAGAGACGACAAATCACCAGAAAGGCTCCAGAGGGGATTTTGATCATCCACGTCTGGTATCCCAAGATCCATTAGCTTTCAGGTAAAACGGAAAACAATGACCATCTTTTTTGTGTGCAAGATAATTAAGCTGTGTTTCCATTACTACAAAATACCTGAGTTTCCCTGGAGAAAGCAGAGGGCCTGCGAACAGGAATTGAGACAGGGAAGGGCTCATTCACAGTTTTTGGGGTCTGTGCAGCTAGAAATGGGTTTCCAACATCAGCATGTCCTTCTTAGGACCCTAAAATGGGTGGTGGGAAATGGCAGCTCCCAAGTCTCTCCTTTCTCTCTGGGCTCAGTGTGCTGCCAGCATCTGATTGATCCAATAGCATCAGATCAAAAGTGGAAACCACTTTGCCCAAGAAGAGGAATATCCTCTGGCTTTTGTGAAACAGTTTTCCAAGAATACCCTTGAAGGGTTAGATTGGCACAGAAGATTGCCATTCCTGAGTGATTGTACTTTTCCCAAGTATCTCCAGTGGGATCTGTACGGGGAACTCTAAGTCTTTATTCTCCAAGTCAGCATTTATTTGCAGAATCCTAATTTTGTATTTTGTGACATTTAAACTTTTCAGCCTAATGTTCTAATAAGGATTCTGTCTGTCCATCTAAATAAAGCTTTGTTCTAATGAGGACACCATCCATCTCCCGAGATGGAGCCGTAACGACTTCCAGCCTCAGTGTAATTTTAGCCAGGCTTCCTTCCCCAACCTCTTCCCCCCTCCAGGTCTTTGTTTGGGGTGAAAATTATCTGTTTGGTGATGAAGATGTTCGGAATTTCATAGTGGGTCAAGTGACTGAGCTATTGTGTGAGCCTCTGCTTTCCCTCTGAAAAGGGGGATTTTGCTCACTCCCCATTGTATGTTCCGTGCCTGTTATTTGCAATTTCTGTTCATAAGACTGTGGGTTTTCATGCCAACAATTTTATGTTTGAGTTGTTGGAGTAGGGAGGTTGTGGGAGCATGCCAGTGTCAAAGGTTGTCACTTGAATGATAATTAATAACATTATCAGGGTGATTATGTGTTTAGATGTCCAGAATCAGGAGTGAATTGAACTTGGTAAATTTAATTCCTGCCTCCGAATGACTGGGATACTGGAGTGCTCACTAGTCTTGCATTTGCATAAAGGACAAAACTGGGAATTTTAAAGGGCAATGACTAATCAGAATTGCTGAAATTCTGGGCTTCTGGCATTCTCAGGGCTTCTCCTACAGCATCATCGCTCAGTGAGCTTTTGCCAGGCAGGAGAAACCCCAGATTGGGTGCCCGCTAATGTTTATAGAGCCCATTTTCATCGTGTCAGTGGTTGACTGAAACGTGGAGTCATTTGAGATTGGAGATTATGTCTTTTAAGGTCCTGAAGAGCTGTTTCACATGTGACTGATTACCTCTGTCAGAGGTGGGAGAGCCAGGTCCCACCTCGGTGGGTGGGATCTGAACTCATGCTTTCAGAGGTCAATAACAGGGTTTTTAGACCTTTGTGCTTCTCAGTCCCTTATAGACAGACCTTTTCTGTTAAAACTGTTTAAATTACAAACCAGTAATAAAAGGATCATATGTGTTTCCCACTGAACAGGTTCTTTAAGGCTATTATGATAATTAAAAACATATGGTGCCTACACAAGTCAGAGGGAAACCACAGATGTACAAATTAGGTATTATATAAGGTTTCTCTTTTGCCCTTTCAAAAATGACAAGTCAAAGAAATATAGAGATAAAAATGATAATTTTTTTGGAGATGGTAGGTAGCATTTTGGATTTTTAATCATGAAATATGTAAACCACTTTTCATACATAATCAAAGCAAACTCTGGTAAGCAGGAAGAACAAAACAGTAATACTGCAGTATTTATGGAAGGAATAAGGAAACACTTTGTTTCATACAAGTTATTTGAGACCAGGAAACCTCTTGCATTTTTTATGATGTTTCCCTGCACAGACATGGAGGATTATATTTATTAAATATTGAATTATATTGAAATTGGATTGATGCAGCCAAAGGAGGACATTTCTTTGTATTCCATTTTTTCTCCTTTTAAAAAAGGGAAATGTACTCATATTGATTGCAGTACAAGTAGTCATTTGTTTTAATTTAAAAATATAGGATTGATTTTGAGAAGGTGATAAATACTGCTAATAAAAAAATTCAAAATGGGGATTTATAATGATTCTCTGTTAAGTCAATGGTTTAGAGAGGCTAACTTATAATAAAAGTAGAGACGTGCTGAAATATCCATAGCTAATGGGTTATTTGCCATTTGCTAGTGCTGCAAACTTTTCTTAGTTTGCTGGGTCCTGCTAAAAAAGGGCAAAATTTATGTAATCTAACTCTCCTTGTTCCTTGTTTTGTCTTTCTTGTGCTAAAAGTGGGCAGCTGAGGGTCTGCTAAGGGACCCCCTCCAGATGCTGTCGTGTACAGGTATTCCACAGAGGGGATGGATCCAGGTGTGGCTGTGCTGGGTCTGACATTGGTAGTTGTGATGGGTACCAGCTTCCCTGGTGGTGCTGTGCAGCTCTGCAGGTTTCCCTCAAGCTCTGTACAGGTCCCTCCTTGTGGCTCCTGAGGTGGGCAGGATTCAGCAGCATTATAAGTGGCCCCAAAGCCCTTTGACTCAAAACTCTTGCTTTTTGCTCCACCGTTTACACAGCACCAGCATCTGCCTGGCACCTTGCCCTGCCTCCAGTGGCAGCAGACCCACCTCTTCCCACCTGGGACCACCTGGGACTTGATGCCTCCTGTGTCCCTGCAAGGAGCAGGACTGCAGCAAGTCTGCTGTTTTTGAGGGGATAAGAGAGCATCCCACCAGCACAGGGCAGTGCAGCCTCAGGGAAGAACCCTCCTTCTTATGGCTCCCATGGCAGCATGGTATGGAGAGCACCCTGGCACTGCTTATGGCTGGGCTTTCTCCCACCCCGATAAGATGGGCACTGTGCACCCCTCAGCCCCAGGAATCACCCCTGGCTGTGCCAGCTCCTGCTGCAGTCGATCTGATGGGACTCAGCCAGGGGGACACTGTGTCCTGCCGGCAGCAATGGCACTCTGGGCAGGCAGCCTGCATCTGTAGATCCTGCATCTACAGCCAGGATCTCACCCCAAGATGCAGCTGAGCATGTGGAGGCCCTTTGCTCTGCTCACTTATGCTTTGTTCTGTCTCCTAACAAAAAGTAGGCAACTTTTTCTTTTCTTTTTGTTCTCCTCACAAAGAAACTTCTTTTTTAAAAAAAAGCAAATCTGGGGAAATAAGAGGAGAAGCCTGATGCTAACACTTCAGGTTTGCAGGAGTGGTGGCTGAGCAGGCATTTTTAAAGTCTTTTCTTTTTTTGTGTGAGTGATAGCAAACTCAGTGTTATTTCACATGTAGGTATTACCATTTTAACTTTTACTGAGGTAAAATAACACCTTGTCACTCAGTGCAAATACCAATCACAAAATGAATTAATTGTAATAACTGTTGTCAACAGAACAAAAGACTTGTTGCTTTCCTAAGCAGATTTCAGTGCCACTGATAACTATATACAGAGGTTCCCATTGGGCTTATTCAGTGTATGCAGTCAGAACATAATTTCATCTGTCTTTTACGGTACTTCATTGTAAAAGTCTCAGAAATTGAGTCAAAAACTTGTATTTTTTTACATATCATTCAGTATGCACTTTTCTAGTCCATATGATTTTTTTCTCACAGAATCCCTAAACATTTTTACTAGTTAATTAACACATATTTTCTGACTAATTTATTAAAGAATTAACAAGTTTATAACAGTCTGCAGAACCCATTCATTCCCCTTATGTTGTGATGAACAGGTACTTTCATTCAGAATACGGGCAGCTGTTTTGCAACACAAAATACATTTTTGTTAATGTTATTTCTTCAACCGGTCATCTTTATTCAAAGTGAACACTGCTATCCTAATAGGTGGGGGAAGTTTCTTCTGAAAAGGAGGGGAAGAGAAAAAATTAGCCAAGAAAAGCAAAATTCTTCATACTTGTGCTAACCACAAATTTATTCAAGCAAAGTTTGGAATGGGGGGGATACTAATTAACTAATTTCACAAAGGAGCCTCAGTACAGCAGGAATCAGTGCCAATATGCTATACTCATTTTACATGGCTATTTAGCTTAATAATCAAAAACACTATGGCATATCCTCTCTATTTCACTGCAAATGCTATGTATTTTCTTAAAGAAACATACATTAATATTGCGGCCCAGGATAGTCAGACATCACTGCCAATGGGATAGACACTCATCAGGGACTGACACAAAGATCAGTTAAAGATCCATTTTGCATCTTTATTTAACAGAATATATATTTTAGATTGGTTCTCCCCTCCTTCTTCCCTTTCAAAACATAACAACAGGCTCAAGTACCACCTGCTCTCCTTGGGAGCAGAATCACAAACTCCGATAAAATACACAGAAAATTAATTATTCCTGTATCTTCCTTCAGAAATAAGCTAGAAATCAGGAAAATGGCCCATGTCAAGGTCTGTTTGTGTAAGGTGCCCTGGCTCATGGCTGGAGTGAAGGGTGGGAGGCTAATGAAGCACAAGTGCAGCAGCTGGACATCGTTAACCAGGCACGGGTGCTGCTGCTCTCATCTCTGCTTGGTTAAACACAGGGCAGCTCACTGCTACAGCATCCTCTTTGCAGGAGAGCCAGAAGCACCCTGGAAGCACAGTAAGACCTTGGTGAAATCTTTTCCTTTCCAAACTCAGTAGGGCTGGAGGGCATGAGCCTTATGCAGCCCCTCTCTGGGCTTTGTAGTGGTTAATATTAGTGCCATGCAGCCTTGATGCAGGGAATTTCTGTGGTTTTCCCTCCAAGCCTCTGCTGTCAATAACATTTGGTCTGCCTTTTTTATTGGCAACTGCTGTGTCTTCAGCCACCAGTTGGTCAAATGTTCCTGCTTTTACTGGGAGCTTGCTTTTTGTGTGGGCAGCACAGCTCTGCAGCTGCAACAGAGTATCTGTTTGTGTCACAGGATCGTGCTGCTGGGGAAGGACCCTCTTGCTCACCCCTCTGGAGGAGTGGTACATGACTTGGTGTGAGCTGCAGCAGAGTTTGCTGTCATGTAAACAGTCCTCAATGTGCCTAAATGATTTTTCTTTCATATACTTCCCATGGCAGATGGGACTGGAATATCTATGATGATTGTGCTGGAGCTTCAGTGGTTTTGTTTCAGCAGCCTTAGGCCAAGGCTGTGGATGATCTTGTGTGGATGTACAGGGATGTAGGAAAGCTCTGCAAGAAATTCTCCCTGCAGTTTAGGCATTCATCAGAGAGAAGTGGCTGTGGGAGTGAGCTGCTCTCTGGTGCCTGGAGATGCCGTGGTTGTGGTTCTTGGGCCTGAGGGTGGCTGGTGTGCTGCAGTGGTTTTTGGGGCACGCTGGTTTTGTGCTTGGAGCAGTCCACAGCACTGCTTGGGTTCTGCTGTGCCTCTGACATTGCTCCTTATCTTGGGGCTACAGCCTACCCACAGCTGTAAGATTTTGGACAGAGGAAGCAGTATGAAAAAGGTTGAATGACATATTCTCTGTGTTCTAATGCTCTGTGGGTGGGGATAGCAGCTCTGCTTGGGATGCAGTAGCCATCCTTGGATGGAATCATGGGAGGTTCTCAGAAAAAGCTGGTGTTGAAAACCTCAGGTCAGGCTGGGCACGGACAGCACAAGTAGGACAGGAGGACGTGTCCACTCCCGCTCTGTGCCAAGCCTGGGAATGCATGCTGTGTGAGGGAGCAGGCAGGGGAGTGCAGGGCTCCTTACCCCACTGTCTGCTGACCCCTTCTACTGAACTGATTATATCCCAGTAAATCCATTTGAAGGATAGAAAAGACTCCCAGCCTCTCATATAACACCATCTCTTGTGCTGACCAGTGCTTTTTGCTGCTGTAACTTGGCCATCACATTCCTTCTCCACCATTTGTTTGGGGCACGTTAATGATGCCATTCCTCCAAAGTTGGAGATTGGGGTGTTCTAGGTCAGGTAGCTCCGACCCTGACCCTGAGCTTTCCACAGCAACAATCCTGGTGACTGGCGGGATGGCAACCTGTGGCACATTTTGTTGTCACTGGGACTGATTTTGGATTTGCTTCTCAGGCATTGCTATTCTGTGTTTCTTCCTGCTCCTCTTTGGGTGATTAACTGCGAAAAGAAGCATTTCTCGTTTCTGCAAGCCACTCCTCTCCCTGCTTCTTGGCACTAGTTGCTAATCAAAACAGGTCTTTGATAGCCAAATGGCATTTGGCTGAGCCAAACACAGAGACACACAGGCTTCTTGTGATCAAGAGCTTTACTAATGTGAGGTTTAATGCAAGTTCACTCGCAGCGTGTGGACCCCATGGTAAATGTTCAACAATCTAATTCTGTAGCAGTGTGTTTTATTTAGCATGAAAGTATTTCAGGATATGAAAAACCAGTACTCTGCTTAGGAGCAATGTTTCAAAGGATTTAAAAATACTATGTTTTGCTCATTCAAGAGCAAAGGTGTGTTAGACTGTCATTGTATAAAAGGAGAAGCTTTATTTTTTCATCAAACCTTTTTCTATAGTTAAGCAAGTGCAGAGTTCTAAACTAGTAAACTTTTACTGTATTTCCATAATTCACATTCATATAATACCAGAATATTCCAAGAGGTATTTTGGGGAAATTTGTACAATGAATGTGCTTCCTGACAGAGACCTTGTATGCCAAGTTTTAGCCTGGGCTGCATTTTCACAGCTGAGTTATAAACCCCTGAAAAACAGGATTTATAATGGAAATGCTGACACAACCTTAACCGTAGCACTGCTATCTGGTGCTGCTATAATATACTGTACGAAGAAATCAGTTCATTAGTTAGTTATAAACAAAGGACAGAGATAGTAAATTACAAGAGGTATTTCAGCAGTTTTCTATATATTTATGACATAAAAATATGCAGCTGCATTTTATTTCCTGAGATAGTATTTAAGGATTTCAGATTTAATACACATTAGTTTGGTTATGCACATTGTGCATTTTGGTCTTGCTGTTCCCTCTTGTAGTTTTATTCATGGTATTTTCTTCTTTCTCTGTTGCTCATTAGAAAAATGTTAAAAATCCATTTTCATCTGATTAATAATAAAGCTGATCACATGTAACCTAATTTTCATTCACTGCTGCCCCTGTCTGTGGAGTCATATACAAAGTGACCTTTGAATCACCACTGGGCCCATAAAGCACAATAAGCACCATTGTCCTGTCAAAAATTGAAGATGTTTTACATCATTACAAAATTTAATGTTCCATCTTTTCAAATGCACTACTTTTCAAAGGCCACATTCCAATTGAAGCTCATTAAAATCAGACTCAAGTTTCCTGTGGTGGGGATGAGAAAGAGTTTCTCATGCATTCGGAGTAATATGAATCACTCTTTTAAAACAGATATGGTTACATATTAGTTTTGAAAGGTACAGTAACTGCTGAGCCTCCACTGTCTGCAACAGTGAGGCTTTTGTACTTATAAATCTAATAACTGCCTCCTGATCCCTTGTACTTCATCCACACTGTATCCTATTTACTTATGAATAAATCAACTTTCTAAATAAAATTGTTGTTCGAAAGTTCAGGGGTTGAATTATAGGAGTCTCTGGCTCAAAGCTTCTATTAAGGTTTTAGCAGACATCTGTAAAACTCTTGTTAAAAAAAAAATCGCTTTTTCTCAAAACTCCTTCTTGAATACATTAGATAGGGAGAACCAAATTCTTCTCTGAGCAATTCTTTAAAGTCTGTTGAATCACACAGAGGCTGAATTTGCTTCCTAGTCTTATGGAATAATTTCTCATAGTGTTTTATTTATAAATCAAATAGAACTTTGATAAACTGATGACTGAAATGGGTTGTATGTTTATAAGTATATTATCATGCTCATACTGTGCTAATAGAGTTATGCTCAGAATAGTGGAAATACTTGGGCATTCAGTGTAGCAACATTAAAAGGCTGGTTGCCTCTCCATCCCACTTTCCCTGTGAGAGGGGCCGGCAAGATTCACATTACTCCATTTCCACAAACAAAAGCAAAAAAGTTATTTCAAGACTTTTAAGAGTTAATGTTGCACTGCTATATATACACATGGCTGAATCTTGTGTGTATGAACATCCATGCTGCTACCTTACATGCAAAGCAGATGTATATAAATATTATTGCACATTTGGTTTACTATGGCTATTACATGATCTCGCATTACACGGAAAGAGTTCCATATATTGGTCACATGCAATATAAACTATTCTGCAAAACACAGTGCATTAAACATTTTAGGAAGAATATAGATACAAATGTATGGCAAATGCTATTTTCAACTGTTGACAGACCCTGAACATGTTTCCTCTAAGTTTATGATCATGAAACTGCAGCTATAATTTGCCATGCACTGTTGCAAGTAAGAGAATGAGCAGGAATGTCAGTCTTTTATCAATATTGCATTAAGATGCTATTGTATTTCAATATCCCTAGGATAGCTCATTAACATGGTATATTAGCATAACACGTGATAAAGTCAGGTGCAGGCCATTCTCACATTTTAGTTATAATTTTTTTATGTTTATGGTGATGTAAAAGAGTACAAACCCATTCTTATATCTGGATATCAAGGGCTATAGAACACCAACTCTTACATAGGTCAATAATATGGAATCCCATATGCTGATATTCCTGCATTACGCTGATATGTCATTTAGCATTGAGATTTTGCCAGCCACAGTTCAGTCATATTTTGACTATGTATTATACAACACCAGACATTCTCAGTTCTCATACTCTGAGCTGTACTTTTGTCTGCTGAGACAGTACGGAATGAAATTCTATGACTTTCCACAGTAATACTAATCTTAACCTCATTTAACACACAACTAGAAATAGGTTTGGTTGATTAATTAAAAAAAATCATTGGTTAAAGGTGTTTTATCTAACAAGCCTGTAATTGCTGGTGCTCTGACCTTCCTCTGGTCAGTTGTAAAGTCTTTTCTGCATCATGTTTTTGTCTCAGCATTTGTGAAGATTCTTTCAGTTGTTATTAATAATAATAACTAGTATTAATGATTTTATTAACTGGTTATATCAGTAAATTATTGACAGTAACAGGTAGTACAGTCTATGTATGTAGGTGAGGTCAGACGGTTTATCCTCTGCTTCACATGGTTTGCTGTGGATGAAGCTCGATGCTGGCCAGGTTTCACATCTTCTGTGTCCTCAGCTCATCGCAGTGCTGTGTCTGCCAGACCCGCTCTCCCCTTTCATCTGTGGCCTTCGAAAGAGCACGTGAAACCTTTCCTCCTGCCTCTGCAAAGCACTGACTTTCCCATCCTGCAGTTTACAACTCATATGGAAATGAGTAAACTTTGTGGCCTGCTAAGGGACGCTTTACGAAGTGTTAAAAGGCTTTAAATCAGCAGCCACGGCAGCCGGCCTTGCTGCGGGAGGAGGCGCAGGGCAGATCGGTGTCCCATAGGGCTGAGCTGATACTGTACATCGGCCAGAGAAGTGGGAAAATACTGACAGCAAAGCTTTGAAACCCCCTCTTGCAGGGGGCTTTCCTTAACCCTGTCTCTCACTTTCTGAAGAGACAGACTCACAGGAGACTATGTTCTGTCCACCTTTACTTTCTTTGTGTGTCTGATTGTCCCACAAACATCTCCTGCTGCAGAAAACCAGGAGGTCTGTCTATCAGACATAGGTGGCTGCTGCTGCTGGAGAACTACTTCCACTCATGACTCCATAGCATGTGGAATGAATAGGAAACTGTTCCTTCGAGGAAAAACTTCAGTCAATCCACACTTGTCTATTTAGGACAAGGCATTTAATCTGAATTTCCTGCAATCTTTGTGTTTAAGTTCTTTATTTGCCCCATTTAATTTTCTTAAGCAAAGTCTATAGACAGACATATCTCTTAGGACCAGGTCCTTTTATTTTTTTTTCTCATTTAGACCTTTGTGCTGCCTACAGCGGGCACCATTAAAAATTCAGGATTTGCCCTCATCTGTGATTACTTTGAATAGGAAATAGGATGTTATTTTATAGCAGGATACAGTGGTTACAGGACTGAGAGTGTGGGATGGTGCTCACTACATGTATACCTTTAAAACTTCTGTATCTCCCTTTAGTTTGTGTTTTCCATCTTGTGCTCTTACATAACAGTGGATGCAGAAGTAGACAGGCAATTTCTTTTGGCTTTAATGGGCTTTTCCCTGGAAAGCACAACATGTTATATTGTGTAAGCTTAGCTGGCAGTAGGTGCATTAACAGGGTCAGTAAAGGTGTTATGTCTGTGGAGTACATATGAATAAAATTTTGAAATTCTCAAGTAGGCAGAAAGGTTTCAGATGTTATGAGTAAAGTTACCATGTTATCTTGATAAGCACAAATACCTTCAATAACAACTTCCTGAATAAATTATTTTTGTGTTAGAAAAACAGACAGTTTGTACATAAGCAATATGTACATTTTGGGAGAGGAGTGGTTTGCACTTTCCTAGTTGTCTCAAGTATGTAAATTATTTTTGCATCATGTAGTGGACAGAGAAGGAACCTCTCTCCTCCAACGAGGAAGACAAGTCTGTGTATACATTTCAAATTTAGCCTTGTGTGTAGCAGTATGGATGGCAGAAGACCTCAGCAACAATGCAAATATGGATGTGCTAACTTGAAAGCTAATACTAAAATTAGATTTGTAATTATGTAAGGCATAAATCTGAATACTAGTAGCTAACATCCTTAGGGAATGCAGGCATATTTTGAAATGACAGGTACCGTGTTCTTTGTATATCATACATCTGACCATGTTTCTGCCAGAAAGCAGGAAAGTCTCCTGCTAAATGCTTCAAAGACATCACCATCTCTTCAGAAACCCAGAAAATGCTTGTTTTCTGCTCCTGCCCATACTGCACACCTAAGCTTATTCATTAGCAGACTAGATCCTCATTATGATGATCTCATTCATTAGCAGACTAGATCATCTGGTGCTTCCAAACTTCTTGTTTCAAAGTGTCATCTTCAAAGTCAATGCTGCTGAAGAGTAGCGGGCTGCGTCACGGCTGCTTGGGACTTGGAAGTTGTTCTGTGAGCTGATGTGTTTTCTAACAAGTGATCTAGATGTGCAGGAAAGACTTGCATAAACAGAGATGGGAAAACCCTGTAGAAATTGCAAATACAGCAACCAATAATGTTAGTGCAATGTAACTGGTTAGGGGCTGACCGATGAGTTCAAGTATGTCATGACTGTGGAACTGAGTTTTAACGCTGGAGCAGCAGGAGGGGGTGCATATGTGTGTGCAGGTTACAGGCAGGTGGAAATAGCTGTAATTTTCAAAGAACATAGCAAACATTTTTTCATTTGAAATTTGTTTTATACATTCAATTATGAAGCCCTAAAGTTGTGTAGCAATTAACTGAGGAGTGCTGTCCCATTAGAAGCTGAGATAAACAAGGGTATATCGAACAGCAAGTTGTGACTTTTCAGAGGAAAAAAACGGTTCCATGCTTTTTCACCAAGTATAAGAACATCCAGCTTAAATAGAGTATTCAATTTTTAATGAATTGGGCTCTTAGTGTCCTATGATCTATGAATGAAGAACTAAAAAATGATAAATGCGAGCACACAACTGATGGGTTTATACATGGCATAGTTCCTTTGGAAGATATTCTTGTTTGTTTTAAGTTTTTCAATTTCTGCTTAGATATATTCTTGATCACAGATGTGAACTGGTAAATAATTTGCAAAACTCTTAATCATTTCCTCAAACATTTTTACCTTTTTAAATGAACTGTACTTTAACCTAAATTGGTATGCCTTCTCCTACTCATAGAAGAGTGGAAGGTTTTAAAATTATCAAATATAGGACAGTATTCAGCATTCAGTATTTTCTAGCCCAAGAAACATTATATAATAATCTATAATCAAAAACACTAAAAATCTGTTAACTGCTAAATTCTGTTTCATTCTAACATTACAACTAAAACTCATTTATAAGTAAATGAAAGTCAAGAGGATTAAATTCAATTAAAATTACTTTGAAGTATGGGAGAAAAAATGTTTCACGGTGATATAAATCAACATATTGTTATTGCCTTCTTTTCCTTATCCGTTAAGGGTCTCTAAAGCAAAATGTAGTCTAAATTATACATGGAGCACAAATAGAGAGAAAAGAACTCCACGCACCCACAAGCACAACCCAACTCAAATGAAAGGTTTGGGTGTACTTGTGGATGAATGGTGTGCTTTTCTGTATGCTTTGCAAGCCAGAATTGTGGAAGGTTTCTCCCACTTGCAGCCTCCATACCTTCATTGAGTGCAGTATAAATAGAAAGCCAATTAAAGTATATCTTTGTTGTAAAAAAGAGGGAGACAAACAAAAAACCAACACCGTTTTAGTGTGCATGCATTTTTACTGAAAGTAGGATCTCAGCAGAGAAATTAACTTTAATAATCTATGGATTACAAGACATATCAAACCTTCAAAGCATTGCAGCGTTAGATCTATTCTCAAAAGGGTTTAAATTACGTTAATAGTTAATAATAAGTGATGTGACTCATTTTTCCAAGTAAATCAAGATCGGTTGTCATTTGTTCATCTGGTCTTCAAACCTCCTAATTATGGCAAAGAAATTCCTCAGTACCTACTGAGCACCTCTGGGGTGTGTAATATTAAAATGCACTTACAGCTTTTCTACTGTTATTTGATGATTCAGGACATAAACCTACCAAAAAGCACAGAGCAATGTTTTCAGTCTCCCTTTAGCCAAGCAAATGTCAAGCCCCACTAGAAAAATATATAGGCACCCTACAGCCTAATTCAGGGCACATCTCTTACTGTCAATTGAGCTATTGATCTTAAACACACATGGAACACTTGGAAATCTGTGTGTGTGTGTGTGTGTGTATGTGCAAATATGCAAATCATAAAATCCCATTGAAGAAATTTTTGTTGAAAGAAGGCCCAATTCTACAACTGTCCTGAAAAGTCATTGTTGGTCAGTAAAAATCAGCAACTGAAAATTTCACTAACTGCTTGCCTAGAGAAATTTGCTCCCATGAGCAAGATCAGGACCATAGAAAAACAAAGCTATTGTTGTTTAAGAAAAGAACCTCACTGTCTGCTTTAAATCATATATTGTTCCCACAGGTTTCAATTACTTCACATAACGAGACGGTGCCAGAGTGTAACAATGGCGTGGCTTTCTGTCTCCATGGCTCTGGTACAATACTTTTAAATGAATTATCAAACTGATCAAAACAAACATTGTTCCTCTCATTACTGCAGTGCAACCTCACCATTAGCAGATTTAGCATCTACACATGTAGCTGAGTGCCCAGGGACACAGATGCTTGCTGGGCAAGTTCCTCTCCCAGAAGGAGAAGGTGCAGGGATGGGGCTGCTGCTCTTCTCACTGTTTGGGGTGGGCAGGATGCTCTTCAGCCAGGCCCTTGGACCTCTCCTTAGCGCATGGCAATGTGTGAGGATCATGTGTGCTATGATCCTGTACAGCAGCTTAAAGAAGTGTGTGGGTAAGGGTTCTTTGCTAGAAGAGATTTTAAAAAGCAGAAGAGTTACTCTGATATCTGTCCATACTCGTCAGAGTGAGTTTCCAGAAAGCAGCATTAAAACTCACAAAACTAAACAGCAAATTTAAACTGTTAAACTATTTTGCATCATCTCTTCAAAGGCCACACAAAGTACAGATAATTCAATTTTAAATCCCAACATTTGTGCGGGAAACATGGAATGACTATTGGCTGGGTGTTATTTTCAATTCATGAGATTGAATTAAGGAGGCCAGAGACAGAATGATGGTATCACAGAATAGTCAGAGTTGGAAGGCACCTCTGGAGATCACCCAGTCCAATGGCCCTGCAAGGCAGAGTTCCCAGAACAGGTCACACAGGAGTATGTTGAGGTGGTTTGAATGTCTCCAGAGAGGGAGACTCCACAACCTCCCTGGGCAGCCTGTCCCAGTGTTCTGCCACTCTTGATGTAAAAACATCAAGTAGGAAATAACTTTTTTCTTTCTCCTCTTGTTCCAAATTTGGCAGGAATATCTTAGAAAGATTTTGTTTAAAAATAATGATCTATATTTTCTTCTTTAACCCCAGCAGTGTTTTTGCCCCTTGCTATGACACTTTTGCTGTGTATCCATACCATGGCACCCACAAGCTCAAGAGAAGTCCCGTTTTAGGCACATTTGGCCACAGCTGGGCAGTGTGTGTGAAAGATCCTGCTGCAAGGCAACATCAGCTGAAAAATAGGGAACACTCCCAAATACAGTTGTGGATAAATACCAATTGTAAAAAATTGCAATTAGCTGAAGAACATTTTTCGTTTTCATAGTCATTATGAAGAATTGCTTTTCTATACCACTCAGACCTAAGCTGGAGTTTTACCATGGGGTGTGATGGGATCCATGCTGAAAGAGGACTCTAATGTCTATAGATGCATAGCTAGCAGATCTGTGAACTTTCTGAGATAATGTGAACTTTTGCAGTTGTACTGTTGAATTCATTTTGCAAGTATTAATTTAGGCTCACTGCACCTTGGGAATCATTTGAATATTTATAAATTTAAGTATTTATTTTCATAGTCAAATTAAAGCAGTATTGTCTTGCAACTAACCCTACTTGTTCCACCACTCCAAAAACAAAACCTTGAGTACGATAACCTTTAATTTATAGATGGCAATAAGCATATTTAGCAATTTTATTATTCATGACCCTTGTACTAAATATCATAATCAGAATACAGATGTGTGAGATAATTTCTATATGGAAGTCACTGAAGTAATTCTTGTAAAATAAAAATAGCATTGTGTTCAGAAGAATAATATGTCCATATTTAATGTGTGTCTTAGTACAAACAAAGAGACCACACAGTGTTTTTTTGAAAAGTCTTACATTAATAACAAGCTTCATGAATAGAAACAAAGCTCTAAAATTGTGATATTTAGTGTTAACTTTATTTTCTGTCACATGCGTATATTCTTCCATATATAGTCATTAGATTTTTATTACAAACAGGAAAGTGGCTGCTGCGTGCTTTGTGTGAACACATAATCAGCAAAAGTACAATTTGTTGAACCAGTTGCTCCCAAGAAGTTAAACGACATCCTTTGTTAATGCCACCTTTACTGACATCTGTACTAAAGATGCAGATTATCAGATAAACATCATATTCAGACTTCGCTCACTAATTGACTGAACAAGAATCGGTCACACTTTATGTACCATTCTGTAATGGATTTTCATGTTTGTGAATCCTAACTGGCTGTGGAAATGGAAAGCAAATGTTTAATAATCACAAATAACTTTGTGGTTTAGGGTTTTTTAAGCCAAGAGCTAAAAAACAACGTTTTTCTTCCCAGTTTGCGACAGGTTCATCATTACAGACAAGTGATGAATGATCATTTTGTGGCCATATCAGCTGTTGTGCTACTCTTTAGAGATTTTTTTAAATGATCCCTAAATATAACATTTTTCAGTTAGATGTTACATGAATAATTGATACCGTAAAGTGACGGTGAAAGGCACAGGTATAATAATTGAAAGTTTTTTGTCAGAGGTTTTTGAGAACACATGCCACTTATTGAGTATCTGACTATCACTATATTAGGCTGGGTTTCTTTTTACTTGCATATCTGCAGCAGAAGCTCTCATTAAGCATATTGTAAAAAGATCCTTTTATGAAAATGCTATCAAGTATTTATAACTACAGCACTGAAGATCAGAGGAGGATATTGTTCAAAATCTGTGCAACATAAAACTGGTCAGAAATATCAACATCAATCAGTGTCAAAATTAAAACTGACTTGAATTTGTTTTCTTTTAAAATCCTTTTTATTTTTTTTGAGTGGGTTATAACAAGCACATACTCATTTTGACAATCTTATTTGCTGGCCCTGCATTGCAATAAATCAGAAATATGCTGGTAATAAAAGGAAAATATTGAGGCTACCAAAGCAACAGGAAAAAAAGCATTCCCCCCAAAAAAAATCAACCCACTACCACCACTAACATATGCAAAATAAGAACTCTTCTCTCACCTGAAGAGTCCTGAAATGAATATGGAAATAGGGGAATTGTCCATGAGCCTAAAGGTTTGAGGTATCAGTTCTAATACTTTTGACTTTAAAAAAAGAAAAATCCACTTTGGAATAAGGGTTATTAGATACTCCCAAGGCTGAGTAGCAGAAGTGTGACTGTGTATTACCCGACTGGACACTTCTTCCTATATTGTATATGGAGAGATTACCTCAGATCTCTAGAAGCCAAAAGAAGGGATAATGTATATACTTCTGACATTGGCACTCTTCCAAGAGAAAGTTGCAACAAGCCTAACAACAAAACACAAGAAAAAAAAAGCCAGAACAAAGGGTGAATGGCATATGGTGGTTATCCTACAATATGGTCTTCATCCCTTCTAATACATCTCTGGAAGACATAAACAAAGCATGGCAATGTTATCCTGAGAGATGACATGGCTGCATTATACCCTTGAAGGAATGATACTTTATTATTAATTTTAAAAATTATTTCTATTATTTTTTATTTATGAATCCTGGTGCCCCTGGGAGTACCTATTCAGGCTAGATCCCTGCACAACAACTTTTCTTTCACTTCAGTTGTGTGGCTGGTCTGTGTTAGATCTTCTGCAGTGACTGGTCAGCTTAATAGTCTCTCTGATCACAAAAACTGGTTTTGTGTGGGTAAATTCAGGTTGGGAATCTGTAGTCCTGCTACTAATGTGACCATGCTGAGAATGTTGTGCCTCATCAAACCGTGGCACTTTTCCTCCAAAAGGGCAGGAGCAAACCTCCCCAGGGCGTCAGCCTGTAACTGTGGTTGCTGCCTAACCTGGTTCTCACCCAGATTTGGCAGAGCATTTTCAACTCTGTCTTTTTAACATGTTACCAGTTCGGTGTTAGGGGTTATTGTTGACAGGGAGACACCACTGCTTGTCACAGGGACTTTTTAAAATAATGTGACCAAATCAGAGAAGCAGCAGGATACCTAGGATGACTGCAGAGTTACATTTCCCTGTTATCCTCCTTTCCCCATGGCACTATTGCCCGTTTTGGTGGGATGTTCTATCCCAAGGACAGGAGCAGGACCAGCAGCTGTACAGGTGCTCTGCCTGTTAAAGCAGCCTCAGTGCTCAGGGTTCTGTTGCTGGGCAAATGCTCCATGTGCATAATCTTCCTGCATCCAGTATTTTCTGGATGAGAACACAAAAGTCCTAAATGTAGAATTGTTGTGTGGGAGCCCTTGGATGAGTAGATACTTGGAAAGAACACCCCTATCTCACTGTTGCTAGCTGCTCAGATATTAAAAATAAAGGAATCCTTTCTAATGAAAGAATATTCTCATCACAGAATGCCAGATCATATTTTGTATCTAATCCTCCTGACTTCAGTAAAAAAACTGTACAGAGAGTATAACAAATTCAGTACTTTGAAAGTGTCTTAGTTAAAACAAGATCTCAGGAAATCAGTGTGATAATGAGCAACTGGCTAAAAATCTCCAGCATATTGTACCAGGACCTGAGAAATAATGCAAAAGCAAACCCCTTTTTTGTATAATCACCAATTGCAGACTATGCTGACTGCTGATTAATTGTCTGCACGACACTGGAATTGCTTGACCATAAGATGAGGCTACAATTCCTTAGCCATTGCTCCTCATCCCACCTCTGTGGGGTGGTGAGGAAGGTTTTGAAGCTGTTGCACTGCTCGGATACCAGCCAGTCCTTTGAACACTGAAATCCCGCCCAAATAACGCCTTTCCTACTGATACACTTGTAAACATTTTTTTTCAGACATTGAAAATGCTATATAATGATTGAAAGATTCCAAAAGACAGCCCAAATCTTTGTTTTACTGCTTTTGTAATAGAAATTATGTGGCTTTTGAAGCTTTTCCACTGAGACTCAGTTTGAGAAACCACAAAGCTAGGGATTTTAGAATTTATTTACAGTATGTTGACTTTATTTTTCCTAAATCTAAATAAATAACTAAAAATATCATAATTAATGCCGGAGCCTATAACTGTCTTTTTCTCCTTCTCTTCCAAAGGAGCTCCAGATTCACAGGATTGACTCTGAAATACAGATAAATCAAGGAAGTTTTGAAATTCCCACAAGGTTTACAAAATGTTGGTTACAACTTAAAAATCAAAATCAAAACTGAAATGTATCACCTTTGAATTACAGTTGTTCATTGAAAAAAAAGAAAAAAAAAGAAAAAAAGGACAAAGGATGATAGAAATAATTCTAGGTCTCCATCTATGTAGATTCCTTCACAATTTTGCCCATTTGAATATAAAACTCTTTCACTACAGTAACTTATTAGGGTCTTTCCCTGGGACTGCACCCCAAATGAGTCAGATGTTCTCCTTCAGATTAGGTTAACTAATTATATTACCTTTTATCTTTGCCTTCAGGTAACTTCTCATACTTCTAGCTCATGTAAAGGGTGTAAAACCTTTTGTAGTAGTATAATATTACCTTTTATCTTTGCCTTCAGGTAACTTCTCATACTTCTAGCTCATGTAAAGGGTGTAAAACCTTTTGTAGTAGTATAGTTTATTTGGATCCAGCTACTAAAGGGCATAGCAGCTCCTAAAAGAGAAGTAAAGCCAAAATGTTATTAAAAATTAAAACCTCACAAGGAACAGGTTTTTTCCTTCCTTATGAATACACTTGAGAACCCAGGTGGGAAGAACGGACCTAGGCCCATATAGTACCTAATACTACATCACTTCCAACAATACCAGTTGAAAAAGTAAAAACACAGATTATTCTTCATATATTTTCTTTTGCATTGATTTATCTGGTTTTTATTTTCTCTAAGTATGTGTGCATGTGGTGGATCATGGCTGCATGGCTGCTGTGGATTCTTATATATGATGTCACCTTTCCAGGGGCAGGTGCATCGCTGCTCACTTAGAGGTGCCTGAATGTGTTGGCTCTTTTCTTCTCTTTGTGTGTGGGTAGGAAGGGAAAAGGATTGCCACAGGTTGTTTCAGAGCACCCAACTTCTGCTGCTCTTTAGAAAACACCAGTGGGGTCCACAGGTCAGCACTGCTTCAGTTTCTGAGCAGCGAGACATGGGGTTGGATGCTTTCCTTTCAATGGGAAGCACTGCTCAGTGTCCCGGGATCAGGGCACTGCTGCCGACACTGGAGGAGGTGGTGTCTGGGCACTCAGCAATGAGCCCCAGCTCCTGAACTGCTGGCACTGCTCTCAAAGGCAGGATTGGGTTTTTTGCTCCTGGTTCATTTACATAAGGTCCAGGATTCTGAGCTGGGAATTTTCTGACTTTTAAGCTGGCTAGAGAGAGTTCTGACAGTTGTGATCCCCACTCAGAAAGGAGACCCTCTACTAACAATGAGTTATTTTTCATATTCAGTTATTTTCTGTTGTTGTCACGGGCTCATGACCTAAAGCTTCCTGACTGCATGCAGAAGAATGTGCAGGATTTTCCAGCACTTGTCTCTCTTGTTCTATGTCTTTAAACACAAAACCTGGAAGCCACTTAGTACCTTTATAGTATTCAATCAGATCCCTCTGAAAAAAAACCCAATAATTCAATACTGAGGCAGACACTAAGGTATGAGCTGTAGAAGTGTTGTGAACTCAGGCCATGAGATGGTAGCAAAAATTTTCATAACCTCTGACAGTGAGGCTATGACCTCTCCCCATAACTTTTGGCAAATATGGCTTGAAAGACAAACACGTGGCACTGAGGCTGGGATAGATAGGGATGAAGCATCTCACCTTGCAGAATCAGGTCAGATGGTAACTCTCTGTGTCTTTCATTATAAAGAGATTCTCTTCCTTTAACTTCTATCCTGTGCTTAAAATACAACTGGGATTAAAAATTAGAAGTTGCTGTCCCATAATAGACCAAGCTGACCTCTATATTTCAGTGGTGCTGCTGAGATTGGTGTGCGAATGACATTGGTAGGTCTCAGTGCAATTCAGGAGCCTGCATTTTGCATTAGCACACTGCTCTACCTGAACCTCAGCTATTTACCCTAAACCACACTGCGTTTTTAGGCAAGGGCCATACTCCTGCCATCGTCCTTGTAGCAAAATTTTCCCTTTTTCGTTTATCGGTAGCACTTGGACAAATGCTAATGGAAACCTGGAGTCTGTTTCTGGCTTCTGGTGAAGATAAAGGCTCTGACTGGGGTATTTGCCTTCTCAAGCTGATGTCCAGTGGAGAATGCTCTTGGAGTAATGGTGTTGCAGGTCCATTGGAACTTCTCAGTTCACAAGAGCCCACCTCCTTGATTGTGTTAGCTGAAAAGGAAAGAATTTTGATGTTATGCCTTCCCTAAGCCCAGAGGGATGCTCAGAGACACCATCAGTCCATATCACTTCCTCCTCTCCTCCCCACATTTTGAACTTCTAAGAAAGTTTCCAAAGAGTTAACCCCCTCTCTCTCTCCAGGCCTTGCAGCATTTCAGAATGCTATTGTCATGCTACAAGGCAAGAACACATAAGTAGGAGTCTCCCTTGTTTTTGTAGCATCTTTATTTAATTCCCTTCATGGTCCATTTTAACTCCCTCCTTCCCAACCAGCTTTCACGCTCTGCAAGGGAGCAGCAGAGCCCTCCCACCAGTGCCCCCTCCTGGCCATGCTCCTTGAGTTGTTCCAGGGATTCCATCTTCTAATGTTGTGAGCAAAACCTTTCTGCTTGAGGGGGCTCCAGGTTTTCCCTTACAAGCAGAGAACTGGGCAGTGGGCTGAGATGGTCTGGAGGAGTAGATTCCACTCAGCTCAGAGGGGCTTTCTGAGGAAGACTGCAGTTTGGATGTAAACAAGCTTGTGTGTAGCATGAGCCACAAAGAGGCTATAGGTATCTCCAAAGGCAGTATGTTAAGATACTTTTCCTGGTGATCCTTCTTTAAAAAAAAGCAAAAACCCAAACCTTTTCCTTTCTCCAAAATGCTGTTTCACTAACTCCAAGCGTCAAAAGGATTTTATTCTTAGCTTTCTGTTTCGATCAGTTAATTCCCACCAGGGCTGAGATAAAAATTGTCTGTGGGACACACTGTTCTTTCTTCTTATACACCTAATGTTGCTGTGCTATTTTGGGCTACCATTTAAATAAAAGCCAATTTGACTAAAGAGCAAATATATTCTGTCGAATGACGGCAAAAGGGCAGAGCTTGGGAAAAAGAAACAAGAAAATGCAAGGCATTCATTTTTCCTTTGTACTTTTTAATAAAAGAAATTCTCTTGCATCTTAAAGTGACACATTAAAAGATGTATGTATCGTGGCTTTTAAAAACACAATTAGATAACACCTTGTCAAATACTTATATTCTTTGTTGACAGCCTTGAGTACAATCACAATAACAGCACAGCTATTTCAGCATGTTTCTTATTCAGTTGCCATTGGCAGAGTCAGCCATTTTATAAAAATGTTACTGTTTATCACTTTAATCATCAATCTACATCTAGTCAAAACAATAAGTCAGAAGGAGTAGTAAATTATACTTGTGCAGCCCTGATGAGTTTGAACTGTTTTGCTGAAATTAACTGCAATAATTATCTATTTTTCTAAAGCTGTTAAGAAGTTCTGGGTAAAGAAAAAAATTGGATCAATGAGGACTTGGCTTTCGTCTGTTTTATTAAAAAAACCTCTTTTAAGTAGGCTGAGAAAAATTTAACACTGAGTCTTGGTTTTCTAAAGGTGAAAGGATAAACATAGATTTTGATCTCTTTTTGCAGCATAAAGATCCCCAGACAGAGTTGTTAGGTGGCCCAGCCCAGAGTGGAGGTACAGGCTGCTCTGGATGGCCTGGCTGCCCCCAGTGGAGGGGCTGCTGCAAGGCACAGGGCTCACTCAGCAGAGCAGCAGACACCTGGGTGGGCAGGTTCTTGGGCTGTGTTAGGGAGGTGCTCACTTTGGTTCTAGTACTGGTGTTAGTTAACTGTATTGATGAATGCCCAGTCTGCTGTAGATGGAGATACATATTTGGTGTGTATTTGTTTTGCATATCTATCTATCTATCTATCTATCTATCTATCTATCTATCTATCTATCTATCTATCAATCATACTCATAATATTCTTATCACTAAAAAATAACAGAAGCTATCCCTGTTTTACAGGCATGGGGAAGCAGACTCACTTATCCCAGTGTGCTGGCCATGGGCAAGGGCTGGGTGCCCATCTTGGGTGTGCCCCATTGGGGGATGATGCTGTGACTGCAGGTGCAGCCAGATGAGCCTTCCCTGGAGGTGCCTGATGAGTGCAATACCCTCCTCCCCCTCCCCATGCATGCCTGGAGTTATCTTTATTCAGTTCAACACAGATCCCACACGCCAACCTTAGGCATCCAACCCATTTGATGATTACCAAAGAAGTTTCATGGCTGGATGTCATGCAGCAGTTCCCACATGCATACTGACCATGTTTCTGATTTTGCCAGGACACCTGTGATGCCCAAGGCTGCCTCCAGCAGTAACTCCCTGTGGGTCTCCATTTGGGTGCATGGAAGGGATAAAGGGTTCACTCCCAGGGCAGGTCTCCTGCCCCAGGAAGTGCAGTTGAGTCACTTCCCTATCATCAAAGTCTGTGCCTTTTTTTACCCTTGTAGTTCTAGTCTTTTATTTCTTCCCTTTTATCAGCATAAACTATTTTATTTGTCTCTTTTTGGAAGGACATAATTATCTCTTTCTTTAGCTGGATCCCAACTTCCCAGCAATAACATCGTGAATACTATGAATGCATTTTATATGTCATGAGTATGTGTGATCAGTCGGTTTTTTAGACTTATATACCATAGACTATCAATATTACATTTGCTGCTCTAACCAAGAGGCTTTAATAATACAGATCTAACTTTTTACTCTTTTACAAGACAAGGCAGCAAATTTAGATTCCTTTAATCACATGAAAAATGATGGATATAACTAGGGGATTGAATTTTGGAAACAATGCTAGGACAAAAGAGTTCCTGATGGGATTCTATAAATATTAACAAAGAATATTTGTCTTATCTTTTGCTAGCAACCATTAAGTATTTAACCCTATTCATGGAACATTTTCTATGTTAAGAAAGCTTTAGCTTTTGTCTCTCCAAAATGCTGTCTGTCTGTCTGCTTCTCCAATATAATAGTTCTAGTGCTTTGCCATCAAACTTTGATGGTAAATTTATTACAATATAAATATATAGTGATTTACTAAGCAGTAACAATATTTATACAGATCTTTATTAATTTCTTCTAATTACTGACTAAGGCCCTTGCAATACCTGAGAAGCCAAAGCATGTGAAAACCACAGTCAAAAACAATACATTAATGTAACGTGGCCTCTGTAGGGAGCAAGCCAGACATATTTTGGAGTCCAAAAGAAAAAAAAAAAAAAGGAATAAGTGGGAAGAACATTGCCAAATTTGCGTAGGTGCAAAAATTTCTGGCTCCTGACAAAAGTTTATTTGCAGGTATTTACACCCTGGCTCGCCTTTTCTGCCTGATGTGTAAATAATATATTTTTTTTACTTTTTTTTTTCCTTTGTTTTAATATCTCCCCTTTGGGCTTTCCACGGTTTCCTGCCAGCCCAGGTTTCTGTTGTTATGCAATCACCCCTACACCTGTCTTTGGGGCTGGGGCCAAGGCAAAGGTGCAGCTCCAGCCGGGCAGCCCTCCCTGCGCCAGCCCGGTGGTGGCATCGGCGGGGGCAGCAGCCGCCCCTTCCCCAGCACAGCTTAATTTCCCCCAGCTGGCACCGCCGGCCCGCTGGGAACACAAGCAGACGGAGCTCATCAGCGAGCAGCAGCACCCAGGCGCTCTCCAGGCGTGCTGTCTCCGTGTGGGGCTGCCGAGGATAGGGATGCTCAGGCTCCCCATGTGCCATGTGAGTACTGGCGTGCATGGAGACTGTCCCCGGGGGCGTGCTCGGGGTGCCTTTGTGATGCACTCTGCTACAGCAAGCATCAGGTCCCAATCCACGGTACAGAGAGGGAAAAGTAAATACATTTTGTTAGTGGACATGTTTCTGTGCTCTGTGAGTCTGAAAAGGAGGCAACTGCGTTTAATTAAGACCAGGTATTTAAAAGGAAACTGTTAATGCTTTTAGACTGAAGCTGAAAGATTTGTTAAATTCCTGTTGTGATTGACTGGAGAGCAGAAGGAGCTCTCCTTGCATTTCCTGGGTCACAGCTAGCAATGGGGAGGAATCTTTCTTTTGCCTTAGCAAGCTGTGGGAGCTACTTCAATGGCCAAAAATAATTTTGAGTATAACACATCTGCATACAACAGAATAATTCTCATTTCTCTGCTGACCCCCCTCTCTGCAGCTCAGGAAAAGAGAGAACTCATTTAGCTCCTTAAACGTAGGTGTTGTAATCATTAATAAGGAAAGTGCCAATAAAAAAAATCTGGTGATACTATAATGGGGGAGATAAAACACTGCAAAGAATAATTAGATGCTAGCATCAAAATACCGCATGAAACAAAAACAGTAGGGAGAGAATCAACATTTAAAGCAGTTTTTGAATTTTATCTTTACCTGCACTACTTAATCTTTTATTTTGTCTTTTGATTTTCCTGCTATGTACTGTGTTCCTCTTTTGTTTTATTTTCATTTGACTTCATTATATTACACCTCCCTCCTGCTTTTCCCACCCCCAAGATTTTTTTTTTGTACTTTCAGCTCTTCCTTTGTTAATGTTGAATGCAAATGTAAGCCTGCTGACAGATTTTCAAGAGTCAGGAAAAAGTCTTAAATACTAATCAGCTAGGATCAAAAAGCTGAGTGTTGGGGTATGAGTCAAAGCAATTGGAGCCCATCTTGGTTGATGCATGGGATCTGGAAATCCCAACAAGCTGTGCTGTTTGTCTGGCCATCTCTTTGATCTATCCTAGGAAGAGTTATCATTGGAAGAACCCAAGCTGCCCTTCAGGTGTGCTTGGAAGGAGACCATGCACATGGGAAGACATGGCTGTCCCCAGACCCATGTGGCGGTGAGAGTCGCTGCTGTTTTGGAGGTTGAACTTCCGCAAAGTAAAGGATAGGAAGAAATCAGTGTTGGTTTACCCAAATTCAGATGGTTTTGGGGTTTGGTTGTTTCTCCTTTTTGGGTAGTTCTACGAATGTGAGAAGGTAAGTTTTTGGAGTGGAATGATGAGCAATGTTCCTTGTCTTCAGTCTGGAGGGGTGGAGTACAGAGGAAGGAGGCAGGCTGCTCCCTGGTGTCCTAAGCAAACACTGACAACTGCTTATCAGAGCTGGAGCAGACTATCTTAGAACAAAGAAAGGAGACAAGTAGTTATGCAAACTGCATGCAGCTGCTGTAAAATTAGTGTTGAATAGAGCTTCCTTGGCCCTGGAGGACAGTCAGATGAACTTACCTGTAGCACCTAGGCAGGGCCTGCCTCAAGGGACTGGTATACAAACCCTCCCCACTTGTGGGTCTAAAACATCTGTGCTGTTAGGACTTGTGGCAGATCAACCTGTTACACTATGTCTGCATTCAGTGACAGTCACTGGTTAAAAATGCTGCTGTTATAAAATGGGAATGGATGAACAGATTCTGAGCTTCTGGTGTTTGGTCAATCCAGCTCAACATCCTCACCAAGCAGTTAAAAAAGGATCTGTTGCTACAGAATGAATGTGGACGTACATATTTTTATCCAGTTGAAGGATAGGCATTCTGGGTGTTGTGTGCTGGCTCTAGTGCTGAAAATAAAACTCACAGAATAGGGCATAGTACTAATTAGAAACTTTGAATGGAAAAAGATCATCAAATATAGAAACTTCCTGAATATGCTTCTCCACAAGCTGAATATGTTGAAACAGAAAGTGGAGGATTTCGTCTTTGAGGCTCACATTTTTACTGTGCAGTAGATAAGAACTAGGCTTTCAGATAAATTAGAGTACTCTTTTTATATGCAAAATCTTTTTCTATTTTTTTTCAGTTCTGCAGTGGTGACCCTTCACAAGTTTCTAGTTTTTGCACTAGTTCCTTGACTATTGCTCTTATCAGTCAGTATTTATAGTTCAGTAGTAGTTAAGTTATTATGTAACAGTATTTATCATCTGGGAGTGCATGGAATTAGATGGATGAGACGCACAGTGCTGCCACTTGACAAAAAGGCATGGTTTGTCTTGCCCAGCATGGAGGTACTTCCCATCACACTGGGGGTTGTTGTGACCATGAACTGATGTTATATAATTTTTCTCACCTGAAACTGATTCATTTTATCTTGGTTCTACATTAAATGGGTCTCCATTTTATCCAAGGAGAGATACTAGCAGAATCCTTTGGGTTTATGCCATCTAGTTGAGGTGTACGGAGGAAGCCTGCAGCAAACCTGACTGGAGGCTCTGGAAAGATGAAAGAAGTGCCTGATCATAGGGAAATGCATGCCAAAGAGAGATCAGTGACTTTATTTTTGAATGCGAGCTCCCTATCAGAGCCTGGATTTATTATTCCTGTACAAAACCCACAAAGACAGCTTCTAGGGTATTGGAACTCCAGGGCCAAAGCTGTTAACCCCTTTACAGAGGGGCTATCTAACTCAGTTTCTTGGTTTTTCAAAAGTGGCAAGCATCTAGAAAACCATGAGTTATTGCATTTCCAGGGCATCAGGAAATGATGATTTGTTTAACATTGTTTCAGGAAGTAGTTGCCCTCTGGATTATTTGCTTTCCTACCAAGCATTTATACCACAGTGCAAACTTCTACTGAGGAGCCTCTGCATGCTTCAGATTAGAGATTTAATGTGGGACCAGCAATTCAGTCAATCTGCAGCCAGAACATATTATCTACTGCATAAATCACAGTAAAATGTGATTTTCACACTTGCAGTGAGGCCTTATTTTTATTCCAGGCTTTAGATTGTGTACTGCAGATCTTGGGGAGGAATCTGGCATAATGGTAAAAGACCAGAGCAAATGCAAGAGCCCTTTGCAATTCCCTGTGGCAGAGCTCTTGGTATACCTAGTCCTTTTGGTAGGACATTGTGTAACTCCTATGCTGGATTGTCTGTCAAGCTAAATCTAGTGCTACCTGGCAGCTTTTGGCAGTTTGCTCTGTGGTGTAGTGCAAGTCAAAGTCAAGAGTGGGGCAGGCTGGCAGAGGGGTGGCTGCCTCACCTGCTGGAGGATGGGAGATGCCCAGTATGTTCATGGCACAGGGAGGTTTCAGACACAGTACCTTGCAGTTATTCCATGTCTTTCAAAACTGACAGTTTGTTTTATGTGTACCCACCCATTTCCTTTATTTTTCCTCCTTTGTTCCCTTTGGGTTTTGCTTTGAAATTTCACTAAATCAGTGTTGGTACAATTTTCCTTTCAGTTATACTGAAAGTAGCATTTTATCAATGTCAGCTGATTTCTTTTTTTAATTGAGCTAAAGTTCACAGAGTGTGACAGGGACGTTACTGGGTAGTATATATTTCATGTTATAATTTAAATTCTGAACTCTTTGCAGTGAAACACCATTGTCATCTGTTACGCTACATGTGAAGCAAAGGATGCTCTTGGCCTTCTAAATAGTAAATAACACTCCATATCCCTCCGCCCCTCTGCCTACCCCTGTGGAGGACATGAGAAGGCTGCAGAAACATTTGTACCTGACCTGTTTCTCATTAAAAGGAGGGAGTGGGGTAGGTGGCTTGGTTGGGGAGAGGTGTTCCAAGCATGGCTGTGCACCCTCTTGGGGCTCTCTCTACTCCTGATGAGGAACAGGTGTGGAACAAATCCACCACAAAGCCACTGAACACACGGGAACCCCATTACAAATTTCAGGCTTGTAAAATGTCAGTTCGGGGACTTATGTGGACATCACTCTGCCTGTCTGTTTCAGCTCACAGGCAGTTTTTGCTTTTATTTATTTCAGTCAGTCACCTGATCATAAATGAAAGTGGGGCCTAGGGAAAACAAAACAAACTAAAACAAACAAGCAAACAAATCTAAATTACTTGTATAAGACACTTTAGCATGGAAGTTTTGTCTCCAATCATCTGCACTGTGTTGTCTTCAGTGAGTATCTGCTCTGGTGGAAGCCCTGCTATAAGCTCTGGAGTCAGCTGACAATGTGCATTTAAGAGATGTCCCCCAGCCTCTCCCCCCACCAGCCTGCTATTAACTTGGTTAAAATGTATATGACCATAGAATAAGCGTGGAGCATGGATGAGTAGGAGAGAGGGAGGACCTCAGGGCCAGGCAGTTTACAAACAGGCATCACAGCCACACTGTCCTTTGCCCCCTCTTACATTTCTTATTACAGTACATTAAAACCCTTTGCTCTGTCAAATTGACAAAGGCAGCTATAAAAGGGGTCCTTTCTAATACACAGTAATATAAACTATGTTTGTACACTTACCACATAATCCCTAATTACTTCCATACTTTCATGTGTGGAGAGCTTTGACGCTTGCATTGCTGGATACTTAGTGAATGAAATAAAAATCAGAAATTATTTCTGTGTAAGTATGGGGTAGTATGTGGTATGTGAATTAGCTTGTAGGCTGATGACACAGCTCACATTTCAGAATAAATATACTGTCATTGATCCACTGAGTGTCAAATAAAAAACTATGACACCAACCAAACTCTCATATGACCCTGACATTCCTCCAGTACTTAAAGCAATTACCCTACTATTTAATAACAATGTTTATAAAATTGCTTTTTGATTGACTATCATCTATGTCATACCTATGTCAATAATATCTAGTGAATGCTTGCATGTGACCTGTAACCCTTCTTTACAAATAATTTCCATTTCATAATAGTAAGAAGTCTCTTTAGGCAGTTGGTAATGGAGTCCTCCCATGAAGAGTGCATCACTTGCTTTTTGGTTTGCCTGCATGGTAGAGGGTACAGCTTCCCCTTCACACCAAAGAGGTGCACAGCTGCCTCTGTCTGAAATACAACAAAGATTGAGCTTGCTTGCAAACATTTTTCAGGAACTGTCTCTGTCTAATAATCATTGTGGTCATGTGAAAACTGTCTGAAGTTTTCCATGGTTTCACACTGTTATCCTTGACCACAGCAGGCTGTCACAACTTGGGCATTATATGTCTTTTTTTATTTTTTGCGTTTTCCCTTGCTCTCTTTATTTCTGCTTTTTAAAGAGCAGAGATCTAAATGATGCATGATAAATACAGGGTTAAAGCAGTGATGACATGGAGATGGTAATGAATTGTCCATGCTGACTGGATCTGTGATGTTTGTCCAACAGTATTATCCCAACAGTGCTTAAAAGTTCTCAAGGTATATTTTGGACGTTGCTTATTCACCTAACTTTGAAGTTTCATTATGAAAACTGTGTCCACCAAATGCAATGGAGTTGACACTCCCATCTCTGAGTCTTGGTTCCTGAACAGATGAATGGACAAAGGTAGTTTGTGTCAAAAAACTTTTGAAGCATCTGTGAGCAGTTCTGCTCCTCAGGTTGGTTGCAGGTGCCTAGTAGAAATCATCTTTCCAAACACCTTAAAATAAAACCAGCACCACATGTGATCCTGTTCCCACTGTTTTTCCTTAAAGCCATAGAAAACTGCATAGAATTCTTAAAACCATCTCTTTTCTGTGTCAGGAAACTTAAGAAAAACCACTTCTAAAATGTGTTAGAGATAGACAGCTGTGCTAGGAGCTTGCACACGTCACAGCCTGTTCATGTCTTCACCACATGTGAGATCCAAGATGGTCAAAGATCTTCGTAAAAGTTATGGTCATACCCCATACCTGGCTTGCAGCTGTGCAGACTAGTGGCTTTTTTTCTGGTGGGGAAATCCAAGGCAGATGAAACGCTGAGGTTATGTCTAAGGTAGATGTCTTTGATCCTATGGAGGCCTGACACCAGCAGAGAAGGTATCCTGCGCAGTCAGGAAAAGCTGCTGTATTTTCACACTGGTCCTACTGGGTGCTAAATACCAGAAGCAACCATCCTTGGGAGAGCACACTCTGTAAACAGCTTCGCAAAGCTTTGTGCTAGTGCTACGTCTGATAAAATCTGTGCAGAGTATCAGACATGCCAGAGAAAGAAACCCCATTCCTTTTCCTTTCACTGAAACATATACAGCCATCTATAAGAATTGTAGGCTTAAAGCTGGTGTAGAAAAAGCTTAGAAGATCAAAGTTTGGTGTGTGCGTGATAATGTTTTGAGAGTGGTATTTTTAGTAGTGATCCCCCCAGCACTTGGAAAGGAAGGCAGGCTGTGCTGCACATGTAGATATGGGGAGGAGATCTTAGTTTTCTGTGTAACAGTCTCCTAAGTGCATGCTGAAAGATGAGGGGTATCAAGAATACCAGACTGGTAGCATATGAAGAGAGAAGGAGCCAACAGGCCAGCATCAAAAGAAGATGGGCCAAATTTTAGCTCTTTGCTTGCTTGAGAGTGCAACCTTGATCTCCTGCTAATAGGTTTTATTTCTGGAACATGCATGTGCTTGCAGATTTGTTCTAAAACATGATGGGTCTCATGATTCACACTGACTCTGTTTACATTTCCCAGTAGATACGTTTAGTTTGTTCATAGGGCAAGTACTTCTGATCCTCTTCTGGAAATTGGAGTAGTTGATGGAGCTTTTTCCTCTTCTCAGTTAACTGTTCCTTTAGACTGTCTCTTATTAATATGCCATGATGTTGATGTGAAACACTTTAATATTTCCATATGTAATAAAAGGTCAGGCATAGTATTCTTTCATTATCAAGAGTCATATATCAAGTACATCACAGGAAATTCTACTCTTTAGCAAAATAGGAAAGCAAATATATTGATTACAGGTATTCTGTCAAATTAGCTTGAACTCTATGCTCAGAGTATCAGAGAATGTACAGTAGTTTAGTGCAATACGTTTTTTGTGTTTTGGGGAGCTACAGGAGGGGGATCGGGGAGAGGCATGTGGCTGAGATTTTACTGAACTGGCTGCTTTCTTTCCTGAATTACTGAAGGATGGACATCTCTCCCTCCCACAAGTGAAGTCTCCCAGCGCTCAAGAATTCTGTGCTAAAAACCCTGATTCCCTGCTGCTTCGCTTCTTCTGCATAGTTCTGGTTTTCCATAGAAAGCCACCAAGACCTGCCTGATGCCAAACATTAGTTCCTCTCATTCTGTAGCCAGTGCCTTCCTTTTGCAACTTATTTATAAGATTTCTGAAAAGTTACAATTATCTCTGTGCCTATCACTTAATCATCAAACAGGCTGAAGTTACAGAAATCCAGCCACCTCTGCAAGAGGAGGATGCTACAGCTGTGACATAATTACATTATCAACTTAATTAAGGAAGTGAGTGAAATGAAAGAGAAAACAAAACAGCCAAAGAGAAGGCTAAAGGTGGGAAGGAAAGGTGGGATGGGTAGCATGCAGAGGATGTGTTAAATTTAGCTCTAAGTGGTTTAATAAAGGCTCTAATGTATCATAAAAATCCCTAGGTTTTCATCCTGTGCTCTTGGCTTTCTGAAGGGCTGCTGGGGTGGGATGAGGGGACGCCTGGAAGGTGGGCTGCTGCCATTCACCCCTGGCCTCTGAAGCCACAGCAAGTTGAACCAGGGAAACCAGACAAAGAACATGCAATTTAAATGTGTTCACGTGTCAGGCCTTCAGGAGATCCGGCTTTGCAGAATAAAGGCTCAGCCCTGTTATCCTCATGAGCTGAAACCCCCCATTAACTTCTCTAGGAGTTTTGGGCACATGAGAGCTGAAAGTTCAAGCTCCTAATCTGATTATTCTCATCCAAATATATTAATTGTGGAAAACCAACAATGGTTTTTCTAGACACCATAACAAAAGCAGATCACTGCTTAAAGTATGTCCTTTTTCTTCTGCTTTCAACGCCCCACCCATGTACTTTTCAGTATCAAAAAGGAGACAAAAAAAAGTCTTCAAATCCTTTATTTGATTTCAGTGTACAACTATGCTTAGTTTAAATGTCACCCATACGTAGAACAGTGGTTGCACCAGAGCAATCATGATGAGATGTCTAAAGGGGTGTCAGCAAATTGGACAGGGTATAATTTTAGTCAATGTGTTCTTGTCTTATTTTAGTTCAACATCATTTCCCAGTTGCAATTCTTTTGAGTGACACATGGAATGCAAAACAACATAAAAGGTCTGCCCTGAGGCAGATACGTGTCCATGTAGGACTTTAATTATTCTTTTTGAATAATATGTAATATGCAAGCCCAATTTCTTGCATAAAAGTCTAATGGAAAAACTGTGTATCACCTGTATAAGTATTTTTATGATAGGCCTCATAGTTTTAGAAGCACTGAATTTGGAAAAGATCCTTATTAGTCCAAGTACTTTGGATTTTTCAGGCAACATTTGGGAGAGAAAGCAATTGCTCCCATGGTGTTTCACAATGACATATAAATCATTGTTTTTTTTAAAAAGGCATTCTTTTGTTCATTCAGCTGCTGTGTGTTTAAATAGCACTTTCAACACATGCAAAGGGTGCAGTACATGTAAGAATTTAAATAAATGTATTATTTTACTCTGTTGCCTAACACCTGTAAGCTGATCCTGCTCTTACATCATTTTTGTATCAGTGTAACTCCAGTGGCTCCATAGAAGCAAGTTCTGAGTAAAATCAGTCAGATCTTTTCCTTCTAAGAGCTAATATTAAACTGCCTCTTTAGGTAGCACTTGGTGTATCATTTTAGATTAGCTGATAAAAAATAATGAAAAAGATATGTGTGAATGAAAATGTAGATCGTAATGATGAAATATGTTTTTAATATTTAAAAAAAAAAGGGAAGCTGGTGTGAAAGCAAATTAAGGATGTCTCTGTAGTTTTGCTACAGATTGTGGGCCTGATTCAAAGGCTCCTGAAGTCTCTGTGCAGCTTTTGATGCGGGACAGGAAAATTTCCCCTGGTGCTTTGGAAACTGTGTATTGGAGAGCCACTAAAGGTCTAGGTGTGCCCATACCTCCAGGGAGGAGAAGGCATGAGGAAATAGGACTGTTAGTCTTTTACCATCAGGTGATTAAGAACAACTGATAAAGATCAAATTTGAACAGAGGCTTTTCAGTCTCGTTTGACAACTGTTTTCTCAAAGCTCATTCTAGAATTGTTTGGAGTTTTTTAAGGTAAATAATTAAATTTGCAAACCTAAGTGTTTAGATAATAACATACAAAAAAAGCTGAGAGCATTTTTAGCTGAAATCACAGGAACTGAAGCAGAAGAAAGGAGTTTTTGGGTGCAGAATTTTTGCTGCAGATTGGTCACAAAATTAAACGAGAACTTGTACAGGGACAAAAATGTGACTGTGGAGCTTGTTGGATTTGTTTCTCAGTGTCCCAGCACAGCATCACTGAGTTTGCATTCCCGTTGTGTGCTGCATTTTTCCCCTTGGAGTAATCTTGTTTATTTGGTCACTGCATGGCTCTGTTTTTGGAGGGATATTTCAGTTAGCATAAACTATTTGAAGACTGTTTGGAGAAAAGCACTAGCCCATCCCAAAATCAGTGGGATAAAAAGCTCTTTGTTTATAACTGTTACTAGTTTAATCATTTAGATGAGACGAATTTGCACTTCTAGCCCTGAGTGTGCTCTGATTTCCCTGCAAACATGTGTTGTGGGATTTGCATTGTCTGCAGTGGGAGTCGCACAGAGGGGAAGGAAATATTTTCCCCATCTTTTCTTTTTTTATTATACTTTATTCCCTCAATTTACCGTATAAAAAACCCATATAAGTAGAGGAGCTGCTGGATTTTAATGATGAAAAAAATATATCGAATTATCCTGCTGCATAAGAAAAGGTACTGAAGAGAAACCCAGAAAACAGGGGCTGAGATCAGGTTTCATTCAGATGATCTATACTAGCGTTGTTTCAGCAAGTTCAGTTTTCTCCCCAAGTGCCTGGTTCCTCTGCTGAGCGGAGCTTCATCGCCCGCACCCGGGAGGCTCTGCTGGCCAGCAGCCCACGGACTGGCAGCGACCTTGTGCTAACTGTCTGTCAAAAATGGTCACTCAGAATTCATTGGGATGAAAAAGAAGCATTTGGTGCCTTTCTTTAGAAACATAATAGACAGCTTTGTTTTTCACACCTCCTAATAGCCTTTTTAAAAATAGTTTCTCTAGCAGGATGCGTTTTTAGCGCACGGAGATTTACATGTCTACATTTTCCAGAATTTATTAGGATTATTTTATATTGTATATGTTTTTTATCTTAAATTTCCTGATGCCACCCTGTGATGCTGCCAGTTTAGCAGCTCCAGCTGTTGTGAGTCATGAGGGGAGGCTGTGGTGGTGACTGGATCACAGACACAGGGAAATTTTATTTGTCAGGTCCAAGCGTTAACCCTTTGAGACAAACTTTTAAGCTCTGTTTGCAAAAAATAGCAACCACACTGTCCTTTTCCAGAAGGCAATCCTGGCTTCAGCTCCCATGCTTTACCAGTCTTGAGTGGGCCCTGTTTCTGGCAGTGGAGGTGGGTGGCTTCCAGGTGGTGGTTGGACAGGAAAGCTCTTGTGGTTTATTGGGTCTACTTGGTTTTGCCAGCCACCATGTAGGGAAGGGGCAGAGCAACTTCTCCCACTGCAGCCCTCAGGCCTTCAAATTCCTCTTGCCTTTCAGGAAAGGAGTGTCTTTTTTACAGGATCTCAGTGTTATTCATTGGAAAGACGGGAACAATTTTAAGCTTCCAGGTCTGTATAAGCTCTATTGAGAGTGGAAATTAGTTGAGGCTCCCTGTGGTGTATGTGACTATGGAAGCTACAATGCTCATTTGTCCTGCTGAGCGGTTCTCGTATGTGCTTTACTGGCTGCAGAAGTTATTTTTAAAATTTTATTTATTTATTTATTTATTAGTATTGCAAAGATCTCCAGTGGAGAGTGATGTGGTAGAACTGAGAGTTCAAGCTAACCCTCAGTCATGTGGCACAAAAATACTCTTCCAGAGTTAGGTTAGGAAGGTTTAGATGTACACTGAGTTAGCGTAGTTCCGGAATAAATTAGCTATCTGTTGCAGCCAAGAATCATGAGTCTGCACTTCAGGGTCTTGCAAAGGGGAAGGGAGAAAGAAGGGAAAGAAGGGGGGGGGGAGGGGGGGGAAGAGCAGGAGAGGAATTAAAAATTATGAACATGCAGACAAACCTCTTTATTTTAAAACTGGATTAATGGTGCTCTGTCTCTTTGATTGAAAACAATCTTTCTGGCTTATCCTTTTCCATTTTTCAGCCCCTTTGATGGATCTGGTCAGGTGGGGGAGCCCTGCACGTGCCCTGGGGACCCACTGACCAGCTCCCATGGCATGGGGGGTCGTTCTGTCTCTGCCTGCAGCAGCAGGACTGCACCAGGAGCCACCGGCCCATGGCCAGGTCCTGCTGCCATCACAGGGGATGAGCTTGTCTTCTAAAATTCACCCCAAACCTCAGGCACAGCACTGCAGGAGGTTGGGGAGCCATGGGGCACCCTGTGGGCTACATGCTGTCAGAACAAAGTCCTGAATTTTGACTTCCTGTTGTATGGCAGTAGAGTGTCGTTTAAAGTCTAAAACCAGCCAAAAGCTCTCATACCCTCACCCTCTCCACCACCCTGGATACAGAAATAGTCAGATCTTTTTGTTCATGATTAACTGACTCACGCTTAGAAATCATCAATTTAAAACCCATTTCAGGCAAAGTTACTGGAATGTTCTTTGCATGGACATATCAGTATATTTTAAATTACAAAAGTCTCCAATAGGTGCTGAAAATATCCTTAATAATTTTCTGAGGATATGGGAAATTTGGTACTAATTACTGTTATTTGCATCCCCCTCCCCCTCCAGAAAGTGTCTCTGAGAAGTAAAAGGAAATTTGGATACATAATGTGCGCTGACAGCTCCTACAGTGTGATGGGGAGGGACAATTTGAGTCTGTCACAGGGCTGTGCTCGGCTTCATAGAGATGGGATTTCTCTACATGCTAAAGTATGAGGAAGGCTAAATAACTCACAGGTGTCAACGGCACCAAAGAATTATGTGTGTCTGACCTATGAGAGAATAAATCTCATTTCCTGCTTAAATCCAAGAGACATCCCTTTAAGTGCAATAAAAATGTAACATTTTCTCCTCCTAATTATCTTTTACAATTTTCTCAAATTTATAAAAACAAGATTTTCCAATTTTTAAATATTTTTTTTTACTGGTAGATTGTGCTCTTTAGTATCATTTTACATAATTTAATACAATTTGTTCCATCCATTGGTTTTCATGGAGATACAAGCTGTTCGTTTGTGAGAAAGCTGGCATAGGCGCGAACGTTGGCAAAGAGTCACCTCCAGGAGTTTATTCAGATTTCAAAGTTGCATGGGGGCACCGGCCATTTTGAAGGAGATAAATGTTAAGGTAGCTTCTTTTTTATTTTCAATACTATTTATTTGATGTTTTTATTTTTAACGTGGGGTTGATAGCCTCCCCCTCCCCCCTTCCTCAGTCCTTGGCAAAGTGAGTCATTGTTATTTTGTCAGCTGAATCGTGGTCACAGAAAATAATCTAAGCTTAAAAGAGCGGCTTTCTCTGAAACGTGTGTTATTGAACGAAAAGAACACAGGTGTTTCTTAATTATTTGTGCAGAAGGAAAAAGTAATGCTGAGCGGATGTGCTGTAATGATTAACACACTGAGGAGGAGAGTCCGCAGCGAGTGAGATTCTCCTTTCTTCTCTCTGTGCCGCCCTTTCTGCCTCCTCCCGAGTGCCAGAGGGTAGTTGTGGGGTGGCAGAAGGAACTGTGCCTCTTGGTCCCCTAGAAAAATGCCTGTTTGGCTGTTGAATGCCAAATAAAGCATTCCCATGTCAGGGGTAGGATGTGCATTTTTGTGATTGAGGGGGTGGCAGTTCCCACTGAGATTCTCCTTACAGTGGGTCTACACATCCCTGCCTGGACACTCCAAACCTCTTAGCCGTTGTTTGGCACCACTAGAAAGGTGCAAATTTGGGCTTTTGGGCTTGGCAGTCATGAAGGCATCGTGCCACCACCCTACATCCCTCCTAAAAACAGCTCTGTTTTTCCATTGCAGCAGGTTAGGTAGTTTTCAACTTGCAGGAACCAATCAAAAAATTGTTATCTTGGTATAGATGCAGGTTTGTGGAGGCTGACAGCAGGAATCTGATGTTGTGTTTCTGAATGAGGACCTGGACCCATTGCCTTGCAGGGTTCATAGGGGTTGTTTCAGCTGGATGCTGTATTTGGGTGTTCACTGAGATGTTTCTGTCTTTGCCACGTGTTTCTGTAGCCCTTGGTATGAAAGAACCATTTTGGAGGCTGGTGGGACATACAGAGAGCACACTCTCCAACCTGTGTGCTTCCCAGAAATACCAGGAATGGGTTATGGAGAATAAAACGCTAAACTAAAAGGACACAGAGCAGTGGAGCTGGCAGGGTGCGGTGATCAGAGTGGGAGGTTAGCCAAGATGCCCAGCTGAAGCCACCTCCTCCCGAGAAATGTGATGAACACAGATTTTTAATGCTTTCAGGTCACCGGTTACCTGTGGTTTACACCAGTGCTGTAACCCTCTCCCTCACTGCACTGTTAGGGATGTCAGGGAAGGAAGGCTTATGGCTGTCTTTGGAGGTGCCCTGTCCCCTGCACCAACCAGACCCACGTTTTGACAGTGCCAGGTCAAATGGTACTGAGGCAGGATAAGATGTCCCATTAAGCAATTGCTCTTCAGATTATTGAGGGGGTTCGCTCAGCTGAAATGTGTCTGGTTACTCATCAGGGTGAAGTACAGTGAAATCTTTGAATTTGTACTCTGTTGTGTGACAGTAAAATACTGTTTCTCAAAACCCTGCCACTGTCTTCCAGGAAAGTGAACAAAATGGTTTTTCCTTTGTAATGAGTTTGGTTGTTTTTTGGTTTTTTTAACCAAGCTCTGGCACTTCTGACTATTTTACGGAATCATTCCTACAGATCATTCAAAGCCCCAAAGACAAAGCCTATATTGACTCCCTCACATACTAAATGATACACTAGTGCAATGCCTCCTATGGGAAGAACTTCTCCAAGGATTAAAAACTCAAGAATATCCTGTGCTTAAATATCAACTGTCTATTCCACATGGTGGTAATATTTTTTCCTCCCCTCAGCTGAAACCTATTTCAATGAGCTTTGCTGCTAATATTGAACTACCAGCCTGATTCTGGGACTCACCTTTCCAGTCTGGTGTGGAGTGTGCTGTGTCTCGGTGGCCCTCTTGATCTGATACCTTGTGCAGCCAGGGGAGTTTTCTTTTTTTCTGTTTTCTGGTTTTGGTGTTTTTTGTAACCCTATCAAAGCAACCATGAGCCTTGTTCTCGCCTCTCCCTGGCCATCTGCTTGAAGCATCTGGTAATCAGGTGCAAGCCCCCACATCCAGAGCATTCATGCTTAAATTTGCAGCTACCTTGCCACCCACATTGGCTTTTGTTATACTGCCAAGATGTACCTCTTTGTGTACTCGATATGAGAGAGGCTTAAATTCCACCATCAGCCTACTGAAATTGTGATGGGCCAGAGTGACATTATCACCTTTAACGTAGATATGTATCAGCCTTCTCCCATTTTTCCCTGCTAGAGTCTCCAGCTAATCTCTGCTCCAATTGCTCATCATACCAAACCATGTGTGTGCTGCAGAGGTACAGTTCTAAGTTGCAAATAATTTCTCAAAGAAATATCTCAGTCTAAAACATGATGATGTTTAATGTGCACTTGTCATTTCTGGGATTCTTCTTATATCCCTTTTTCCATCTGAGTAATCTCTGTGTATGTGTCTCCATATAAGAGACAAATAGAGTCATTGTTCTGCTCCATATTTTAATTCCATATCTGTATTTTAGGGACATTGCTGCCTTCCCAACAGACTGACTAAGTATTACAAACTGCCAAATTTAGGCTTTTGGAAGTGGCTGCAACTGAAATTGCCCATTGAATTTAAGAGCAGACAAATAATTTCAGCAAAAACACCAAAGGCAATGACCTTGAGCACTATCCCCTGTCCCTTACAAAAGGATCCCTAAAGAAGTAAAGCTTCACTGCTGCTGATTTATATTTCTTCAGCCCCATATTAGAAAAGAGAAAAGCATCTTGACTTCTGATTTTCTACTGCATCAAAATTCTCACATGTACTCGTTCTGTTAGGGTAGAAACATCAAACTAAGCCCCTAGTTGTGGAAGACCATGGAAATGTAAGGTATTTTCTATCTCCTGTGTCTGGATGGAATGAGTGCCCATCTGTTTGAGTAGGACTGTTTTAATAACGCAGTAGGAGTCACAGACAAAAGTCTTTGAGGTGGTCCCTGGTTTTGGAGCTGCCCCACCTGGTGCTGGGCTCAGAAAGGCCTTATTCCCTATAAGAGCATCTTGCAGACCAGCAAGCCCAGGCACTGGGAATCCTCTCCAGCAGACGTCGTGTGCCTCCCATCCACCCCAGGGAGACTGGCAGCTTGGCTCTTCCTGCCTTCTGAAAATCACCCTTGGCACATGTTGGGCATGCCCTTGGCTGCCCTCGGGATCTGCCCAGCACACACTCCAGTACTTTCTAAAATTTGGTGGTACACCTTTCGGCAAGTATCACATAGCACTGATTTGATGGTCCTGAGGCGCTGCCTGCATTGTCTAAAGAGAAATGTGCTCTGGACAGACACGGAGAATGCTGGCAAAGGACTACAATTCCAGAATGATCATATGTATCAATCTTACAAGTATTTTTCTATGTTGGTATCTGAGACCAGATTTATATGTAGAAGGGAGATGGTAAAAGACTAACTAAAAATGGCAACTGTCTAACTGTCTTTGCTGCAATTATACCATGTTGTTCTTGCTATACTTGTCAATATTTTTTTTCTTCCCAGACTGCTTATTCACTGTTGGCATCTTCTATTACACCTTTTTTTAATGTGATATTAAAAAAAACCCCCTACAAATAAGCTATAATGCCTTTTTTTTTAAGTTTGGAGTTGATTAAGAAACTAAGAAACAACCTTCATTGGAGCAATTGCTTAGGGAAGTTTATAAAGTATTTTATTTGTGTGGATTGCTTTTTAGCATTTCAAAACAAAATTAAAAGGTGTTTCAAACATGCAACATTTCACCAACTAACTCCTTGGAATTGTTTCAAAGATAGTAAAACTGTGTTTGTTATTTTTAAGCCTGTTGGGTCTATTTTTTTTTCATGTTTTCTTATTATGTGATTCTTCCCTGGCCCTCAAAATATGAACTTCAGCAGAAATTTGTGTACATGAGCAGAATGTATTATATCCATGTGTGATTCCACAAGTTTGGCACACCATTGTTGCCCATTCTACAGTCTGTAAGCACCTGCCCTTATAGATTGCCCAGATATTGCTGTGTGTGACTTTCACAGAATATAAGAAAAAACCAGTAAATACATTAAAGATGGCTTCACAGAATTTTTTCACGGAAAGCATTGGAAAGCCTTTATAGGTTATTGCAAAAGTCAGAAAGAAATCCACAGAGAGTTTTCCACAAATGGATAAAATAGAGGAGTATGTAGAAGAGGCCTTATTGGCTTGAGTCATGAAGCTGGCTCTCTCCAAGTGTTGTGCTGTAAGTTTAGTGGGAAAAGTTTGACAGCAATTTAATTTTCATTGACAAATACTGTCATAATATTGAGGGAAACTGTATCAACAGTAGTGGTCGATGCTCAACCAGTCATATGGACTGGACGAGCTTACCATATGCTTAACTACAAACTTCTCTTGGAAAGCTCCTTTAAAACACTTGACAAGCTTAAGATACTAGTCAGTAATGAGCTTGAACAGAACATGTGAAGTTTTACATTTTGTACAGAAAATGGATTAGTGTTGATGTGTTTCCTGTACAGAAGAGATTTGTATGCTGGTATCTGTGTAGCTACAGTGCCTGCGTGCATTTCTATAGCCTGAGGTTTGCCCAGTCAAAGGAAATTTAAAAGTGAAAATGAAAAAAAAAAGAAAACCAAGCATAATTTATTTCTTCTGCACAGCATTAAGGTGAGAATCTTTTCACTTATGTTACACATACGGTATTTGAATTTGCAGTTTCTGGTAGTAATGAGAATGCCAAACCCACAAACTGAGCCACCCCCCCTATTAGCATGATAATTATTACAGCAGGTGATAGGTCCAGGCTTTCATTAATGTGCAGTATTACTACCTTCTCCTTGCAATGAACCTTTTAGTCTGATTGCTGCCTTTAGCATTTTTTATTGTGATTTCTGTCTATAATTTCAGACAGTCTCTGAGTATTTGAGCTGGTGTCTGCCTAACTGACAACAGAGTCAAATCGGGTATCCAAAGATGCTAATGCTTCATCTTGCATCTCAGTGTGGGTTTGTTTGTGGGTATTTTTGTGGGCCTGATTGTATCCAAAATTAAGGAGTCTTGGACTGAATGTGTCCAGTTTCCCACCCCACTCCCCCCCCTCCTCTTGGCACACAGATTTTGGCTCCTGTGCATTTTGTGTTTTTTTTTTTTTTTTTTAATGTGTTTGTTCACACTCATAGACATACATATGTATATGTATATGTGTGCTTGTGTGTATTTAATGTATTTTTGACTATGGCCAAATACTGCACCAGGTTAGAGACTCCGTTAGATAATTCAAACAGAAGTCTGACCTGATTCTGTCTTAATTTGCTATGTTTTGTTAGCATTGAGCCATTTTTAATTTAGTTACATGTACACTAGTTCAGTGATAAGCAAGTTTAAACAATATGGAAGGCATAATGTATGCTTACATGAAAAGTATATACAGCCTTTCATTGCACTTTGTATTCAGGAATCATTCTCTTTTTTTCAGTTTTTCTGTGCTTTCCTCCACAAAAAGTAACTCTCTTCATTAGAAAGAATTAAAAAAATAGCTTTAAAAGTATTAGCAGAAAATAGCAGTTTCTATGCATGGTTCAGCTATGGCATATTCTTAGGGTAAATTTTTTTTTAAACAGCTTTAATTTCCAAGATTTAATGTTTTAAAGATATTTCTTGTGGAGTAAAGGTAGAATTAAGCCTGACTTGGATCCTTTTACTCCTTTGTAAATCAGACATGACTCCCTAAATGGCACTTTTAGATGAGAATGAAATTCACTTTTCTTGTTGGCAAATTGGTCAAATCTTTGGCCTTTAAGTATAGTAACTGTCCTTTATTTTTAAATCAAAAGGAATGGATGATCCCCTCAATTCTCTCAAGTCATTGTTTTCACTCCCCTATTTGTCACTATTAAATTTTATTTCTTGCCTGCAACAGGGATTTAGACTGCTTGGCCTCGAATTAGCTGGGTCTAGATGGTACCATCTGCTGAATGCTTAACAGCTATTAAGATTTTTTAGATTTTTAGCATGTTTTTTTAATGTGTTCATCTGACAAGGAAAAGAAAGCAAAAATGGTGTCCAGCATTATTTTATCATTTTGGCAACTGAAGTATATTGGCATGGGTACATTCCTTGTAGTAAGTGCCCGAGAGTACAAGTGTAAAGACAGTTTTGAAGCTTGTCCTCTAATAAAACAGCAATCATGGCATGTAAACCCAGCTGCCATGGGCTGGAGATGTTAAAAAACGTGGTGGCCTGAGATGGCCAAACCAGGGGCTGCTGTAATGGTGTGTTCACCATGATCTTTTCCTGGCGTGGCGCATCACTTGTGTAGTTTATCTTGGAAATACTCGTTATCTCTCAGTATTGCATCCCTTACCTTTACCAGATCAGTACTTTAACAGTGAAGATGTAAAACTTCTTTAAAGAAATGGAAAGGGCTGGTCCCCACTGCTACAGGTGCCTGTGGGTCCCCAGCCCTGGGTCTGCCCACTGGGTACCCCTCTCCCAGCACCTGTCCTGTGCAAGCCAAGCCTCAGCCCCCTGTGCTGCAGCCTTGCCTTACTTACCTCCAGTTTGGTTCAACACTACCCTAATCACCAATATGGCACCAAACAAAAATTCCCACTATTTTCCTTTGTTTGCCTGTAAGGCAGGAGTGTTTCATCCAAAGAAACCCACAGGACTTTCCTCCACAACGCTGCCAACCTGGTGTGTCACCACTGGGTTTTTATTCATCCTGCTTGAAGAGAAGCATTTATCAGCTGGTTTTGAAACCTCATTTTGCATTTAAAAGTGCAATAATTGGACCAAAGACAATGGGGTGTAAAAAAAAAAGGCCAAGCGAAGATGATCTTAGGTGGGGGGCTAAGTGACTGTGGGAATTTGCTGTTAGATGGAATGAGTCCAAACACTATCGTCCTGATCTGGGCTGTTTTGGGTGCTTTTCAAGCATTTATTTGCATTGATATGATCAAACACCCAGTTCAGAATGGCTGCTTTAAACTCAACAAAACGAACACAGGGATTCACTGAGTGCGAATCCAAAATTGCGTCTGGAGCTTTGTGCGTCGTTTTTAACAAGACCTTTTCTGTGTTCACTTTTTAAATGATGACACCATACTGGGGGTTGTCGTTCAACAGATTGTTGGTTCTTTTAACAATTTGTTCAATGGAGGAGGAGGAGGAGGGAGTAGAAGCAGCTATATTTGTCACTACTGTTGTTCAGTAGAATAATTGATTTTTCCAGTTTGGCAACCAATCCCCATTTTCTGCTGGTTTATTATTCCCCCCCTCCCCTTCATGTCTTTAACAAAAAGACACTTTTTCCTTCCAATTCTTAATAGCAATTTGCAGTCTCAGCTTTCTTGGTTGAGGAAACTGGGTCCAAGAAGGAACTAGTGATTTGCTTGGTGCTGGTCCAGCTGGGAATGAGTAGCTTCCTTGAAACCACCCGGCTGTGTGAGCACCCCCAACTTTCTGCCTTGTTAACACAGGGCTTCTTTTGACTCCACAGCTTTAGCAGTTGTTTTTCAAGATTTTTTTTTAATGAGAGTTTTATGGAAGGAAATATGAAGGTGTTGCACCCTCAGGGAAGATCTTTGTGCTGTTTGTTTGTCACAGCAGATGCTGTGCCTGTGCCTTGCCCTTCCAGCTCTAAGGCTCCATGCTTTGATAGCTGGTTTTGTTCAGGGTGGTAACCAGTGGCACTCTCAGTCAGCTGGAGGGTGTCCTCTGGGTGCAGGGGAGTATTTGGTGGTTGTGTACACTTTGATTAATATTTTTTTAAAAGCTTTTTACTAAATTCAGTAGGCCTTCAGTTTCTTTTCTTTTTTTTTTTTTCTTTCTGTTTTCATACCTTTTACTCTACCAGTAGGAGCTCTGCATATCCAGGGTTCTGATGGAGTTATCCCTCAGGCAGGTAGCTACACAATACCAAGGACTCCTCTTTGGAACTACAATAAAAAGGCTGCTCAGGGTTTCACATGAGGCACCCAGCAGTGCCTCACAAGGGTGAATGTAGCCAGCTTCTGCTGAGCTTACTCCTCAAAATCCTGGTACCTTTTGGTATTCAGACATATCTCAAGGACTGATGCTGAGAGCTGATATGAGGCAGTCAGCCTTGAATGTCCCAGACTCATCATCATTGTGGGAACAAAGGAAAGGGAGTCTGATTCCTCTCCCAGTACAGCTAATGGGACAGAGTGTATTGTTGTTTGTCAGAACACGAGTGCAAGGCTGGTGTTGCGGTCAGGCTCATGTCTTATCCCTTGTAACCAAACTGCTGCTCTTAAGGAGGGGGATGCAGGGCTATGTGTCAAAAATGGTGAAATGGAGCAAGTCTGGAGGAGATGGAAATGTCACATCTCTGTTACAGCAAGATGCTGCCCTTTTTTTTTTCCTTTTGATTATTATTAATTTAATTATTATCCCAGCTGGAGGCAGCACTCCACATAGTATGCTGGCTAGGATATATATATATTTTTTAATATCTTTTGGAGGTGGGAGGGGTTTCTCCTCTTTCTTACCTTTGATTCCTGCAGCATCTGGGTGCTGCTCTAGGGAAGTGGCTCACTGGCCTGGGATATGTGGGAGGTTTGTGCCTCCTTTCTAAGAAACTTATGCATCCATTTGCTGCCAAATTTTTAAAGTCTTTTTAATGTAAACATGTACAAATATCTCCAAAAAAGGCCTTAAAACTTCAGTACAGAACTATATTTGCATGTTAAACTAAAAAACATATTTAATATATTACCAGTAATTGATTTAATGCCTAAGTAAGACTAACTCTGAATAAATTAATCAAATAGTTGCAAGAGGAAAGTGCAATAATTGTCCTGATTTGAGTGAATGAAGTGGTTAAGGCTTCTATTTACTAGGTTTGTTAAGCATAAATGTCTAACATTTAGACTTCAGCAATTTCTTCAGCACCAGCCCTCTAACAATATTCAAAATTATGACTGAATTTTGCAAGTTACTGTAATTTGAGGCTTTTTCCAAAGCTTCTAAAGTCAGATACAATAATTAAAAAAAGTTCTTTCTTTTCCTCTCCTTTTTGATTATTGCAAATTGGGTACAATAATCTTGGCTAGTTTGAATATTAGAAAGGTGAATGTGCATCATTAACAATAGGATTTTATGAACAATTTTGTAATATTATGTAATATTTAAATTTATGTTGCCTTTTTTCAATTTTACATGTAGTAATTAATTTTGTCTTACTGACAGATGATTCTCAATGACTGATTTTCAAGAAAAAAATCCAGACAGGTATTTTAACCCTTTGTTTTCATTCTAGACACCTCACATTCATGGGTCTGGTTGTAATTAAGGGATGCTGTGCTTAGCTCAGTTGTGAATTAAAGTTTAGTGCTACTTATATGAGTGCCTGTAGCTGTAATTTCATAACAACCTTTTTCTGGATGGGTGGTGGGAGTGTGGACAGAGGAGATGTCTGCTTTGCTCTGAACAAAATATACTCTTATCATGCATTACCCAAACCTCCTGGTGTTTTTTGCAACCAGTAAAGGAGTGAGCTGGCAGACAGTGGGATCCCCACGTTCCCTCTCCTCAATGCAAGAGCCTCTGAATCTACCTCATGCCCCAGCATGAAGTGGCATGGTGGTGATTTTTATGTGTAGAATGGGAAAGAAATAATGTGTGTTTCTAGTTAGGAATATGAAGCAAGGAAGGGAAGGGTGGATGGGGGACGACAGCCAGGAACACATCACCTTAACACAGACCCCTTATCCTGCCGCTTGAGTGAGGCAAACTTACCTCTGTCTTCCTCCTTCACCCTCCCTTTCCTTGCTATTGATCCATCTCTCAGTCTTGCAATCTATGTATTTCCAGTATTTATCATGCCGTGCTTGCAGAGGGTGACATTGTCGTTGGATGTCTCTTAGGGCTTCTACTACAAATCACTGGTTTTAAGGCTACTCCCTGAAGGTGTAACCCTGAAAACATTAAAGAATAAAAATTCATTATGGTATAGGCAATAAAGGATCTCTTGTCAGTTACAGACAACTATAGATATCAGTCTGTCACTTGCACCATGGCTGTATTGTTACATGTAAACCGCATTTTTTTCTGTGATAGGTGGAGCAATAGAATTTCTGGCCTCCCACTTCTAGTATCTTCATGCTGGGTTCATAAGGGGGGAAACAAGACCATCAAGAGTATTCCCTTCAGGCCCCTTGTTTTGTATATATTTTGCTTGGGAAATAATATACCACCCCCCCCCCCCCCGAAGTATATGAAGCGAGTTGGGTGTGATGGCAAATCTGCAGAGGCTGCTGGTCAGGCGGGTTTCTCATCAGCCTGACTCTGTGGGGTCACTGTGTGTACCCTCTTGTCACCTCTCAGTTACCTGCGTTTGCATGTTACATGCATGAAAATTTGCAGATTTGAGCCAATTTACATTGCTTTCCTGGTCCATGATACAAATTAAGAGGCATTATTTTTTAATATTGCACTTGAGTAGCAGCTCTCATAGTTTAAAGTACAGAAGGATGAAAAGTCAGGAACATAATTGCACTGTTTGGCTTTTCTTCTGAATGAGTCATGGTGTAATATTTTTCCACAGGTTGCTAATGCTGCCCTGTGTTGTGTGTGACGTTGTCTGTCATCTCTGTGTAAAAAAAATTCCACTTAAATTCCATTAGTGACTGCTTTTCCTTAGCTTTGGCTTGTGCTCCCTTGTTGTTAGATAGGGCAGTAACTTGAGGCTGCTTCAGCAGTTGTGTGTTCCCTACCTGGGCTTCTAAGGAATATTGAGCTGGTTTGGATTTTGACTTATTAGGATAACTTTGTCACTTGGATTTTTGGATGCTCTAATGATGATAATGTTTTCCTAAAGATAAACATAACCAAAGTTAAGGTATAGTCCTGAAAATATTTCCTTGTTACCCCATTACATGCTGCAGGAATGATTTTGAACAGTTTAGTTAGTGCCTCAGTTTGAAAATTCCAGAATTATCTTTGCCTTTTTATGCATTAGGTTCTCAAGAACATACTAGGCTTAAGATTTTGAGAGTTTAATTTCTAATTATTCACATGCTTCTGCCCCTTCTGTCTCTGCTAAGGAGAGTGGCGAGTGACGCCTGCCTTTTGTTCTTGCCACAATGTCACTTGACATTTTTTCTGTATTGAATCATATCCCATCATATTCCTTGCTCACTAAAAGGCAGGCTGGATTTTTTATTTATAATTGCCCTTCATTCATGTTGTCTGTGACTTCTCCTCCATTTCCTACTTTGAATAAATTTCATCCAGTTTTTGAATGCTTTTGAAATGGAAGTGAAATAAAACCAGCTTGTCTAGTGATTTTTGGGACAGGCCAGCTAACCTCTCCTACACTCGCTCTCATGCTGTTAACATGCAGAGCACTGTGCCCTCACAGGCTGTCCGGTTTGTTATGCATTATTTAGCTCACCCTCTCTCCAGAACTTACAGTATTGTAGCCTGTTAGGGAATCATACGGCATTACCTTTCAGAGAGCCCACATAAATCATGTTCATGGCTTCCTTCAATTCCTATTTGAGATTTTTTGGGGGGAGGAATGGGGAAGATATTTTTTTTTCCAAATATTCTATTAGTTTTGTTACATACGATCTCCCTTTTGTGAATCCACGCTGAATATCTTTAATTAAATCATAACTTTCCCTATTTTTTCCCTGATTAGTGTTTCCAATATCTTTCCCATTGCTGAAATCAGTCTGACTGGTGTTTAATTTCCTTGCTCTTCCCTAGAGCTGCTGTTATATATAGGTGTCCTCCCATCCACAGGTACCTCCCCTGATTCCAAAGATGTTCCAGAGATATTTGCTAGTATCCCCTTGGTTCTGCCTCTTCCTGCCAGTTTCTAGCTGGCATCCCATCTTCTGTGGCATGTTTTGGACTTTAGCTACATGAAGAAGTGCATTTTTACAGCCTCAGCCTCTTTCAGTTTATTCATGTTTCTCATTCTTGGTAGCTGCTCTGTGCATTGATGTTTGCAGCTGCCTTGGTTGCAGATCTCCTGCTTGGTGTCCTTGTCGGTTGGTTTGTATGCAGTGTAGGGTGGCCTCATGCCAATCCTCTCCCTGTGCATCCCAGTCTGTGATAAACCGGGAAACCCTGCTGGATGTTCAGAGGCTGAGGCCAGTGTGCTATCCTCAGACCATCCTTCCTCTTCAGTCTGAGATTTTTCTGCTCTGCTATTTTGGATTTCCCAAGACAGAGATTGCTTCTCTGACCCTTCCATGTATTTTTGTCATGCTGCATGTGTATTTTCTGCTGATATGAACTCATCTTTGAATACTTGCCATTTCTGTATGGAGTTGTTTCCTCTGCTCCTTTATTCCATTCAGGGTCTGCTCCTCCTCTCATTGAAGTCAGCTGGGAGTTTTGCCATTGCCTTCCTCGAGAGCAGCAGTGAGCCTGCGATTCACTGACACTTTAAGCATGCTCTCAAAATTAACCCTGCTGAAATTGAACATCGATATTGAGCTTTATGTTTTAGTTGTAAATCCAACTCTAACTCCTTGAATGCTTCTTCTGTTTGAAGAATGGCTACTATGAAGAAGTCCATTAATTTTAATGTTACTCTCCATGGTTAGATTTGGGTCATAACATTTCCACTGTCATAACTGCAAAAACAACATCAATAGAAACTTGCGTTTTCTGGATGCTGCACCAGATGCACCAAAATCTGTTTGTCATTCTTCCCTGTCATTAGGAAACTTGTAGATGTACAAAACCTGCTCAAATAATGTTTAAATATTTGGAGGGGAAAAAATAGTTAAATGATAAGAAGAAAAAAAACCCCTATGAAAATAAGGATGAGTACAGAATTGGGGGGGGGGCTGTGTTTTGGTTTATAGGAGTAGTAGTGTGAAAACTTTTACTTTTCCCTTGCAAATAATGCTGAGAATCACATGCCTCTGTCCCCACAAACCATTGTGGAAAAGAGTCCACAGGACCCATGACTTCAACCAGAAAACTGCTGCTCTGTCCTTAGCTCACCCCACTGTGAGGAAGGCTGGTACCACATATGGTATGTAAGCTCACACTTACTTCTCTGAGACCATGGAAACCTGAGCATGATGGAATACATCAGGGATGGAGTGGCAGCCTTGATTGCGAATATTTTTTGCTAAAGTCAGACACTGAATGTTACTGTAATGACATTTTATATCTCTCCTATATTCTAGCAGAGAGAGCCACAGGTGTTCCACTGGAATTACTCACACATTTATAGAATTGGACATTCTGTCATTAAATGGACTTAAAACTAAAAAGCCTTTGTCTGTGAAAGGTGGCCAATAGAAAGGGACTTTGGATTATCTGATATCCCATAACTTAATCATATGGCTCTTAAGAGTAGGGCATAAGCAGCTGTGTCTCACTAATATGCATGCAATATGTGTAAAGTGATATGCTTTAATTCTAAACTTGTTTTTAGCAGGAAGAAAAAAGCATTTAGATGAGGAACATTAAGATTCAGCATTAACCATTTTTTTCCTCAGGGCAAAATTATTCATCACCTGATATTTATTAAGGCAACATTTTTATTTTATTGCTCTGTACTGTAAAGAGTCTTTCCAAACATTCTCAAAGTTGTGCGGGGAAGTTTTATGGGCAGATTTGCAGACAGCATTTAAAGTGGTTTTCAATATTTGAGAAAGATATTTTCCTTTTCCTAAATAGCAATGTTGTCAAATCTCATAGCAAAAATAACAGAACTAAGCAGTCATTTAATTTATTATTTAATTTTAATTTTTTAATTCATCCTCCCACATTATATAAACTTGATTTCTGTATCGTAGCCTTAATTGTTAGTTTGTGTTAGTTTAATCTCTCTTATTTAAGTATGTTTGCTTTAATAATATTAAAAAAAACTAAGACAAAGAAACTGTAGATTAGAGACTTTATTTTCAGGGTAAAATGATACGGATAAGTGAGCGTCAACTGACCAGAAATTATTTGCTTCTGTCTGTTAGACACGTAATGGAGTCATTTAACTAGTCAAATTAGGAGCTGTAGAAATGCACCATGCTTCATTACTGAGTTCGAATGGGCACCATTTTACATTTACGTCAAAAATTATCTCATAGCAAATTAATGTTTTCATTGTGTGGGGAAGCGGGAGCTGTGCAGTATCAGCACCACCTAGAGGATGCGACACAGATGGCTTGGAAATGTTGGTCACAAAAACCCTGAGAGGAATAGGTTATTTTTTAAAAAAGCAAAGTACTTCAAACAGACTGCTGCCTTCCCCAAAACAGCCCTGGAAGTTCTGAAGCCTCACTCTCTCAAGCTATAACCCGTTCTGCAGATCCCCACCATCAGCTCACACAAACTTGTGAGTCTTTATGAAGTGTATTGGGTCGATTCTTCTGTAAAATCCTTCAATCTTGATACCAGTAGTTGTATACTTTTAATGCAAGGAGACACTGTTAGAAGTCAAAATATCACTTGGAAAAATGCAGAGAATTATCTGTCTGGGCAACCAGAAGAATTTCCAGGTGAGGTTATGGAGGCTCACTCATCCTTGAAATTTCCTGAAAAGCCAAAGACTGAAAAAAAATTATTATTTAACAAATTAAGTGCTACTACGGCAAATAGAAACAGCTAGTGCTTTCGAGTACAGAAAAAGAGAAAATATTGAGGCAAAAATGAGGGCAGTGAGTACTTTCAGCTTGAAAAAATTATAGCAGTGAATTGCCATCATGCAGGAACCGAAAAGGGTTACATGGAGAACTAGTAGCACTAATAAATATTGATCAGTGATAGCTGTAAGCTGTTTAAAGCACAGAGGTGTTTTGGGTGGCTCACCATGTATTTTCTCAAAGGGATACTTGTTAAACAGGTGGTAGTATAAAATCTAAAAATAAAATCTAACTACTCTGGGGAGGGGATGCTCACAGGTGGGACCCTGACCCATCCTGGTATTTCATCCAGCAGTGTCAGGGCGCAACAGGCACTCCTGGCATCAGACAACTGGAAGACTTGCAAGGCAGGAAATTTTCATGCCTAAGTGTTTTGTGATGAAAGACTGCAGAGGCTAAGTGCCTTTGGCAGCATGGTTTAGTGTTTCAACACAACTTCTGGAATTCTGGAAAGGGGGAGGGGAAATGGTTAGTGAGCCCTGACCACGTCCGGCTCCAGCAGGTACTGTGGAGAAGGGTCCTGAGTCCTCCCAGCTCAGCAGTGGCTGTTCTGTTTTTGTCAGTGGCTCTCAGCTCCATCACACTCACCATGGCCTTGGAAACTCAGAGCAGAGCAGTGAGCCAGGATGGACCATCATTTGTCACCCAGCCCAGACTTCTGTCTGTGTGGGCAAAAAAAATGTCTCCCAGTAATTCCTTCAAGGAAAGGTTCTTTTTGCACTTCAAATACATGGTGCATGTGACCAGAAACTTGCAGGATTTGAGACTCAGATATGATTTGCATTTAAGATAATATAAATTGACCAGAATATCTAAACTTGTTTTCCAGTCCTACTAAATGCTTGCATGCATAACTGTGTAATTCTCCATATTAATATTCTTAGAAGACATTTATAGAATAAAAAAAAAAGTAAAAAAATTCACGAAGTATTTTGACACAAATCACAGAATCTGGAGACAAAGATGAGCTGAGGGGGGGAAATGGACCAGAATTCATTTAGTATTACACTTATCTCTAGTGCAAATGATCACTTACTCATGAATTAAAATGCAGCTGCCCATTGGAGTTGGATGATGAAAATTCTTTATAATTGTTTAAAGTGTGTAATTTTTTGTTATTTTTCATATTTTAATGAGTTGCTCATCAGGATGCTTTGAAAAAATCAAACAATTTATTGTGATAGTATTTCATGGCTAAGTATAGTGTCTTAAATGCATACTGTACTGTAAGTTCAAGAATCTGCCAGTGACTTCAGAGCTACAGTTATGGTAATGCCAAATTGGTAGACATTAGTCCGTGTCCGTGAACAAGTTTTCTTTTGTTCTTGACAAAGCTTTTTTTTTTTTCCCTTCTCTCTCTCCTTTTTTTTTTTTTTTAAGGGCTTAGGCTCATTGCAGAAGAGGATTTCTTTCAAACAGCAAAGAAAAAAGTTAAGAGCCATGCTTACAAGTACCCTAGTATTTTTTTTAACTGTAGAATCACTTTACCTATTATCATGAATCTTGTCTGCTGAGATAGTTCAGCCTTCATGTTATGTTTACCAAGGCCAGACTAGAGGATCAAATAATTTATAACCATTCCTGTTGGATTTTATGTAATAACTTTGGAACTCATATAGAGTAATGATCCACAAACTCTTTTAATGTTCATTATAAAATATGAAATATTTCTCAGAACCATTGCAATTATGTGACCAGACATAACTGTTTCACACTTGAGTAAATACAGGGAGGTTTAACATAACTTTATTATCTTCCTGTCTTTTCCTCTCATTGATGTGATAATACTGTTTTAATATTTTTCTAAAGAAAAGTTAAGTAATTTCAGAATCTCTATTGAGGCCTAGTTTATTGGTTTTTGTAATAGAGTACTCAAGAATAATTGTATTTATGATTAGACTGATAGTAGTAAATGTTGTTGTGCTGAATAGGGGTAAAATACCCTGAAAGCTTTTTATTATTATACGAATATACACACATATATCAGTAGGAAGAAATTATTAATATCTGTCTGTCTGTCTATGCATTTATATTATGCTCATCATAGTATCAGTGCACTTTCTCTGGAGACTTTCTGGGGTTTAGAAGTTATTAAAATGTCAGTAGATATGGGATGGCAAAACTCATTAAGACTACATTAAAAAAAACATGCCAGGTCCTTGCCTGATACTCAGAGCTAACCTTTAATTTCCCCCTCTTCTTCTGATCTTCTTGGATTTAGACTAGACATAAAGTGGAGCCTGTCACAACCCAAACTCACTGCTGAAGCTGTTTGATCAGCCCAAGCTCCTGTTAATGTGAATTGGGACTTCATGGGCCTTTGAAGGGTTCCTGTCCTGTTTAGGGTAGAAGAAGCCTCTGAACTTTTAGCTGGCAGCTCTGAAGCCTTTCACATTTCTGTCACTGTGCTGTACCTTTCACAGGAGTGATGGACTCACAAGCCCATCTCTGAGGTTCCACCTGTATCTGTATTACGGCATGTGCACTGAGCATTCGGAGCTAATGCAGGGTGAAATAAGCTCCTCTAAGGAAAACAGCACAGAGGAGGATGGTTTCCTTCCTTGAGGAGCAGTGTGCAGTGGGGGATGAGGGTGAACAGGAACTGGTAACAAAGCAACAGAATTTTGGTGTCCATCAGAATGGGACAAATCTTTCACCAAAACAGCACAATCTAGTCAAGAATGGACTTAACATACATAAACCTTTTTCCCCCCTATTTCTCCCTTTGTCTGCCTGACGTCCCTCATCTTGCAGACACTTCAGAGTATGCACTGTGGTTTTGCCCTGGTCTGTGCCATGCTGGAGGGCAGTGTGGCAGCACTGTGATAGGAACAACAGTAGGGGTGACTGGGACCGTGTGTGGTGACTAATAGAGAGGACACTTGCACAGAGGAGGTCTGCAGCAGGGCTCTGGCTGGCTCATGAAGTTGAGACCTGCTGACTGTCCTCAGGGATTTTTTCTCCTGTTTTGCCTGTCTCAGACCACATAAGTGACCTGATGTGGTGCATTCACAACAGCTCCATGGACTTCAGGGCACTAAAGGGTTAAATCATTAAATCTCTTCACTCTGACCATCCTGTTTGCTTCTGGTACTGCAGGCTTTGTGCAAGGAGAGGTAATTTTCACATGTTAAAGAAAAGAGAGAAGTGAATCCAGAAATGTTATCTTCAGGAGTCAGGGATAACCTGCAAGATGCTAAGTGTGGAAGTAAAGCAGAGCTATGAATCTGGTATGCACTATCATTCCTAACGAGAGAGAGAAACACATTATTTCAAAGAGTCCCTCTGTTGCATGGAATATTTGTAGGACATTCTGTTCTCTTTACTTTAAAATTAAAATGTCTTTATTTGTCATTATGAAATGCTGATGCATTGAAAAAATGTGTCCAATTGTATTTACCAGTAGCAAAATGTGGTATATCTAATGATATGAGGAGAGGTATAATCTATGCAGGAGATGCAAAAGACCAGTAATAAGACTGGGTCTCTGTTTTGATACTCGGAGATTAGTTTTGTAAAATTTTACATATGAAACAATTTTCTTATGAACATTTTTAAGTTTTAAAATTCTAGGATTGTATCTATTTTTAGTAATTTATGGATTTTTAGTGCATTCATATTAGAGAATTTTTATTACTGTCTAAGGTATGTTTTTGTCCAGACAGAGTCACAATAATTACTTTGACACTAGAAACTAAATTTTCAAATCAGATTGTGAAAGATCTTATTTTGCCTGTAGTAGAATATAGCTCAGTGTAGGGTAAAGCTTCATGTTTGAGGTGTCAGAAGGAAGATGATCTGAAGACAAAGATTTAGAAAAACATTCTGCTTATTTTTTCAGGCCTTTTCTTTCCAGAATTCAAAAGATTGGACAGGCTACTTTTGATCTAGTGGTATTTGCTGGATGTTCACACTCAGTTTCATTTAACTGCTTTCTACAGGGAAGCACATGATTCAGTTAACCAGGGATGGAGTTTCCCTGTACACTTGACCTGGGGGTGTATTACCCAGATGTAGAAAAAACAAAAACAAAACCCCAACTGTTGATGAGTTTCAATATCTTTAGGCCAAGTATCCATTATAAATTTCATAGCATGAGCCTAAGCTGATGCTCCAAGTATGAGGGGCAATCATACAAAATGTGTTTACATTCATTCTTCACCACAAACAAATGAAATCCGTTTTCAGACAAGTTTCACTGTGCTTTGGAACTCCTATACCCTGAATATTCAAGGCATGTGTGAAATAGTTCAACAAACAGATAATTTTTTGGAACCTGGAACAAGTCAAAACAAATGTATTTTAAACTTGTCTCTAATGATAAATGGATTTATCATGAGCACATTACATGTGCACCTTTAGCATATGATCAGAGATGTCTCTGTTTAATATAGCATTTTCCCTGTGATATTATGAGCTAGAAAAACTATCTCCAATCCTGTCAGCATAAAAACTGCTCAGCAGGAGGTGAAGCACATGAAGCAGTTTCCAGGCCTCTTAACATACACAATTCATGCAGATGAAAAGGTTTTGATAGCTTAACTCTTTTTTTTTTTTTTTTAAATCTTGGATGCCTAATGGTCGACTTTTTGCTACTATCTTGAGACACTGAGATTTTTTTCTGGAGAAAAAAATCCTTAATTATTTCCCACTCCCATACAAAATTAAAGCAGTCTTCTCTGGTTTCTTTAGGTACCAAGCAAGAGATGACATCAGAGGTGAGAGAGGCTGTATGTAGTTCAGAGCATAGCATGATACTTAACACGATGAGATTTTAGCATAGCACTACCTATGCTACTGCCCCCTGAATCACTGATGCTCAGATACCTGTTTCTCTGCCTTGGTGCTTTGGAGAAAGAGCACTGAAGTTGAGAGCACATGGCCTTAAGGCAGCAGCCCACCTGCTAAGGTCTTGATTGACGTAGATTGAAGGTCTGTACCACAGTCTGTAAATGTGACTCCTGAAAGAGAGCAAGCAGTGTAGCACAAAAAGTATTTTTATTTCTTTCTTTTTTTGTTTGTTTGTTTGGGCTTCTTTTTTGTTGTTGTCTTTCTCCCATTTGTTTTGGACAGCAGGAAGGAGAAGGAGGGACTTCACCTTTTGCAAAAAGTCAGTCTTACCTGCCTTCCTGAGTGAGCTCCCAACCTCCCTTACTCTCCTGCTTTGTGTTTCTTACCAACCCAAACACTATTCTTACAAGAGAGTGCTGCTATTTCCAGGCATCTGCTTCAGGGTTTGTCTCCACCTCAACCTTTCCTTATTCTGCCAGCAAAGGGAGAATCCCTTTCAAGGAAAGGCAGGAGCTAATTGCCCCCTCGACCCCTGCTCCCTGTTCCCCACCTCCACTAATAGGACTCAGCTGTCATTTCCCTGAATCTGAATGCAAGAGTTAGCAGCTGATCCTGGGATGATTTATCAGGAGAGCCCCACATTTCTATATGGCTTTTCAAGTATGCCACCATATTTCAGGATCACTGAAAAGGGCAAGTAGGTCCAACGACCTACTTATGTGAGACCAGTGACTATGAATAACATCTGTGTAGTGATGAACGTGCTGCGACCTGTATAGTGCAGTGAGTTTGTGTCTCTCTTTTCTTGAGATTTTTATAGAAATAGTGCTGATTCTGTAAAGTGTTCTATAAACTTTCATAAAGTCTGGAGAATATTGCAGGGTATATACGTAAAATTAGCCATGAAAGTATGTGACCTGCTTCAGAAGTGAGGTAGATAGTTAGTGTTGTGATGTCCCCCAGGATTTAGCTTATAATGTTATCTTTGGGCATACTCAAAAGAAAGCTAATTTATGGCCTTTCAAATCAGGACTAATTAATATAAAAATGTTCTTATTTTATATGATAAATTCCTTTGTAAAGAATTTTAATGGCATGTCTTTCTGAATAATTCTCTCCGCAGTGTAGGATGTGAATATGGAACATTGAAAAAAATAGAATTTTTTAGTATATTTGAAGCCTTGAACATAAACATAGAATATTAACTTCCTTTTTTGAAGGATATTGTTCATAGTTGTCCTTCATCTATTAACATTGTCTCCCATATGAAATCTACAGGCTGCTGTCTGTAGAGCTCAGTGTTGTCTCACGATGGATGTATGTGGAATTGTTGACTGTCAATACTGTTGAGTGTACAACCAGCACACCAAGGTTAGCTCACCCGCGACATTGTCTCTTGGGATTCAGAGGATGTCATTCCTGTCTAAGTGGCAGAGCGATAATACATCTGCACTCCCTGTCTGTGACACCTCGCTGTCATGTGGCTTTGTCACTGGACAGCAACGCCTGTCATTTTGTTATGAGGCCCAACATAAAGCGTACATCCCCTCTGACATACTAAAAAGTGCAGCGTGTAAAGAGGGTTATGCCTGGTGTCTGTGGAGTCTAAATGTTGTGTTTTGAAAGCTCGTAATAACATCCTTGTAAGGCCAGGTTCTGTTCTGAGCCATACCATTCAAAATCCACAATAGCTTCATAGACCTTGTAGGACCTAACTCTGCCTTGCTTGGACTGCAGTAGGGTGGAAGATTAAAAGAACAAAACATTCAGTGATGAATTTCATCTCAGAAGTGTTAACATAAGGTCAAGGAGCAGAGTTACAGATTTTGGTGTTCTGTGGCCAGGTACATCCTGTCCAGTATTGTGTGCTGCTGTTAGGTAGAGGGAGAGGGAAGGGAGAATCCAGTGGAGTTACCTGACATTTGTCCTGATCTAATTTTCAGCCCACTTTCCCGGAAAGAATAACTCCTACAAGGTTTTGAGCATATCAAGGGCTTGGTGTAGCAGGTACTTAAGACTAAGAAAAGGAAAGCATGAATTTTTATTTCTTTTCAGTCTTCCTCATGACTCATACTAGTTATCTCCCCTGAAATGCATCCCTCTGTGGACATTTCTGATTACAGGAGGGCAGTCACAACAAATTTTGTTTGTCAGTGAGAATGTGAAGTTATTTTTCTCAGCCTTATCACTGCACGCTGTAATCTGAGGCACCCATCAAAAATATTTGCAATACTACCTCAAAGACATAGTACCTTTTTTTTAATTATATACCATGTATAGAATTGCCATCGGTGTGAGAGAAGGCTCAAGTTCTGAAGTTAATGCAGAACTTATACCCTAAAATATAGACGGCTTTGTGTCTGTGGCCATTTGAGCAGTGTTTTATGGTAGTTATCCTAGTATCTTGGAGGTGGATGCAGGAAAGACTTAGCCTTCACATCTAGCAGTGAGTTTTTGTAATTTATCTTACTATCTTCAGAGGAATTTAACATGTTTTAATCAGTCTTACTCAGCCTTATTTTATTCACTGGTCTCTTATAGGTCTGTGTATGTATCTACAAATGATGTGTGTATGCGCAGTATGTGGCATAACAAAGTTCTCCTCCTTTCTGAGAACATGGGTGATATTGCTAAATGCATTTTAAGTAATGTTAATACTACTAAAGAGTTAACAGTATTATTCTGTGCAGACAGCTCTGAAGACCAGATTCTGTCTGATTTATCCTTTAGTCAACTTTAAAATGCCCCAGAGATCCCAAAGATCCTCTTGGCTGTTGCTGTAGGGGTGGGACTTCTATGAAAATGTTTGTATTTTGATAAGAAATAGTACTTGGTTAGAATATGAAAACAGCACATTTGACTTTTTTTTTTTTCCAAGGGCCATCTTTTCTCTTAACTGTTGTTAAGTTCAGAGTTTATCAGCATGGTTATATTAGTTAACCTTTATTGCTACAAATATTGCATGTTCTCTCTCCATAAGTGTCATCTGAAGACAAAGTCTGAATATTTTAGCGGGGTCTTTATCAGTCTGAAGTCTGCACTGAAATTGGCTGAATTGGTAGGTATGGATTTCTAGGCTAACTTTTGATAGCCCTGTGGTGAAAAAACCATGTATATTGATTCTCACCAGGGACTATATTGTTAAAATACATAAATGTAAAAATTGACTTAGGAAATAAAAAATAAATGATAGCTATAAATCAGGGATAGCTGATAAACAAATAAATATCTATCACTATTATATCTCTGTATTTCCCAAAGATATCTGAAGAGCACTTAATTGTAACTGAGTAATCAATTATTCAATTAACCTTCTTCTCATCGAATATATATTTGATATAACTTTTTGAAGCTTGGGCTCTAAAAGGTTTATATTGATTGCAGGTTTCAAGGCCATATGTTTCAGTTATTGGATTTGTGCAGTCAAAATTGACATCCTAAGTTCACTAGAATATGTAAATATTTGAATGTAATGAGTTTCCAAGACTGTTGGCGTGATGCAGTTAGTTTTCATTACTTTTTAAAACTACAATCTTTTGTTATTATGAAGTTCACCTTAGCAGAACGCATGTCATTTAAATATATTTGTTATTCAGAAAACATTAGCTTGTTTATGGTCTGGCTGTGAACTTTCACAAATTCACTTTTCACAGTGCTTTGGATAAAGTTCATTGCAAAACATTTTAGTGTTTTGTTGGAAAATGACACAAACTGTAGGAATTCTTCAAATGAAGGTGTTTCATGAGAGCGCTTGTTGATTTTATTGTAGTCCTGCTGGGCACCTATGGCCATGCCAGTGGAAGGCCACCCTTGGCAGGGTCAGGGTGCGACCACTGCCCACCTGTATGGAGAATCTAGACAGGTTTATACTGAACTTCTAAAGGAATGCATTCTTCTCCAGCAATCCTTAGAGTTTGCCAGATGCTGATTTTTAGCTGTGTTTCTATCAGTTGATGCAATGGGCACATGAGTATGTGTCATGCAAATGGAGAGTCTCATTTTCCATGGACATGTTTTTAAAGTACACTTGTTGCTTGTATGTTGAGTACAAATGAGTAGTAGCTTAAATTAAAGCAGCTGATTTCAGTAGTTGCCCAGCTCTAGTTGTTTAGCATAGTAGTAAGGGACAGCAAAATTTGGCTTTCACTGTTTACATGGTCAAAGTGGGAAAGTGGAATGTGGAGAGTTTAACCCCTGCTTTCCCATGAGGGGTTCCTGATCTGGATCTCCAGGTACAAACTGGGGGAGAAATGGCTTATTCTTTTCTTCTAAGTACCACCTTTCCTCCCAGGAGCTCAGCTATTGTCTTTTTGGGTAAGCTTCCATAAAACTGGCTGCCTCACTTGAGCAAGCCTAGCCCCTGTCATGTCAGGTTTCATTCACATACTAGGAGACTCCAAATCAAGGGAAAGAGGAAAACACCAGCAAAGGTTTTGATAGTTTGGGAAATAGATGTTTATGTGTTCCTTTATTTCAATGTGGGTGATACAGTGCATTTAGTAAGCAATATTAAAAAAAAATTAAATTTTATCAGGCAGGAAGAAATAGCGGCACAAAGAAAATCCATATATTATATGATCTTAAATGGTCATCAGACTCTCAAGGTGCAAGAACTTGTCTATTAAGGACAAATTTACTGTGTCTCTTCACTTTTATTATTTTTGTGGAGGCAGGTTGATTGGTGAGTGTATGAGAGACATGTTTGGTATCAATGATTTACATAGATGCAACACCCCTGCAGGGATGTGGAAACTCACTAAATTCCTCCTGATGGTCTCTGGCTACATCAAAAGAGAAGTGCTGTAATGGGTTAATAATAATAATCCAATGGTCTTCAAAATTTGTTTGATATAGCAGTGCACCAAAATATTCGTTTCTGGCAACTCTCTTGACAACCTTTTGATATTTAGATTTTTTGTGTGTGTGCTTCAGTGTGTAATAGATTAACTTGGCTGTGCGGAAAAGGTCTTTATAGAATCCTTAACTGTTGCACTCATTATTGAATAAACAGCGCTTTCTTCATGGGAAAAAAAACCCTCAAAAACCTGCAGATTTTTCCCTTCTTAAAAATGCATTTATAATCTATATATTAGCAAACAATTTTTTTTTTCCTTCATGAAAAATATCATAAACAGTCTTGGTTTGACCTTGTTAATGCAGGACCACTTTAGTAATCTGTGCCTAATGATTTTTTACATTAAACCACAGCTTGTGTTGGACCCTTGTGTGTCACAGTAATTTAAGAACAGTCATTTTGCACATTCCGATCCCATTATGTTACATTGTTACTGAATAAAGACTGGTATTATGTTGCTCCTATAAAGGGCAGAAGTGGCCTGAATTTTATCTGCTGAACGAATCAATCTGGATTATGTCAGCTGAAAAGAATTGTGAACTGCAGTCTCCAGCAGATGGGGAGATTTTAAAAATGTATCTGTTTGGTTGTGAATACATTAGCTAAGATAATACCTTGTGGTGACTGAAAAGTACTTTTTCTCTCTTTTTTTTCAATGAAGACTGTACCAATTATCATTTCAACATAAAGTATTAGGAGATCAATTGGGAACTGAATGCCATTTCCTAATGTTAATACAGTGTTTTATTTAAGCTGCCTTGACAGGCTGTCTAGGCTGTGGGAAAAAGACTGAGCAAATAATGAGTAAAGGGTTTAGAAAAAAGACAGAGGGTGGAGCTTGGCAAACGATGTGAGCTATTCATCAACAACTCAACAAGGATGATGGAAATAATAAGTACTCCTTAAAGAAAAGGGGAAAGGATTTTTTTTAAAGAAACAGTTTCCTTTAAAAAAATATTTAACTCTAACTTTGTATTACTTTCTGATTAGCTGATTTTAAACTTCCTGAAATCAGCAAAAGCTTCCCTTTGAAATGGATAGTCCACCTTCAAACAGTGCATTCTTTAGCAATCAGTAAAAAAAAAGAAACAGTGTCTAATTTCCTGTTCATTTGTGCAAATTTCTTACCATGTGGCATTGTCATTTAATATCTAAAGTACATTAATGCATTTCTATAATGCCAAAACCGTCAGACAAATCCCCTGTGTGAAATAATTTGTGTGAACTTTGAACTAACCATGAATAAAATCAAGATCTTATTATGCCCTTTATTTATATGGCACAGAAAAGCTTTGAAACTTAATACTAGCACCAACATGATATGCACATTCAGTGATGCTTTTAAAAAAAAAGAAGAAAAACCCACTCAACTTTCCTACATTTTTGTGGGCTTTGCCCAGTATTCAGATACCATTATGTTAGTTCTGAAAATATTTGTCTTAGAAATCAATAGGCTATTCTAATATTATTGTGTTCTGAGTTGCTAAAATTTCCATTCAGGAGATATAATTCCACCATCTGTAAAGTTCTAGATTTTATAATACTTATAAGCTGTTTTTAATCTATTTTTACTGCCATGTTCTGTCCTGAAATGTCAGAGAGTGCAGACTGGGTCTTGGAATTAACATGACAGTTAAGAAACTTGGCAAGGTTTTACAGCAGATTGTGACATTAACAAAGTACAAAGGAGAATGGGGAAATTAACGTTAATGTATGCTTGCAGACACTATAAAAATCTATATGTCCATGATCAGGGAACTAAAAATAGGGATGTTTTTTATGTTGATGCCATTAAATACAGAGCTTTACTGTGAAAAGAAATTTCCATATGAAAAGAAACTTACGAAAAAGTAATGCTGTAATCCCTCCTCTGGACTGAACAACAGGTTTATGTATCCTAGGTCAAGTAGGCATATGGCTGGATTTTGGTTTTCAATTTTGGTTTAGACTTTTTGTTTTTACTGATTTGAAAGCACTGTTTTAAACAGCTGCCAAAAATACAGTATGATAGATGTCCTGATAAATGGGAGTGTTATTAAAATCCACAGATTTCTCAGTAAATTATGTAAAGTCCATCCTCCTTCACAGAGAGATGCTGAAATGTTTGTGGCTGGCTCTTCTTCAAGCCTTGTAGACCCTGAGCCCACCTGGTGCACTCCATGTGTCATCCCCAGTGTTCAGCCTGCTGGGCCATCAAGACTGTCGTGGCTCAACTGGGATGAGGTTTTTCTGAATATATGTTTGTTTAATCAGTTGGAGGTCCAGGATGTGGGGCAAAAACCCTGTCATAATGCCCAGGGGAAACCAGTAGCTGTTTCACAGGGGACAGGAAGTTCTAACTGTTGGGTAAGTCAGTGAAAGCTACAGGGAATAACACTGCCTTCTGATTAAACATGGGGTTTGGTTTGTTTTTATTTTTTGTCTGAGTTTTTAATTTGTAAGTTACTCAAATCCCTATTCAGCCCGGATCTGTGAGGGCCAGGGGCTGAGGCTTTCCAGGCTCCGCCAGCTTGGCACCCACAGCATCTAATCCTGATACTACAGACAAAACCATCTCTTTTCATCACCACTGGTATTGTACTGTTGCTTTGTCAGACCCCGACCATGCAATATGAAGACACAGCTCCTCTCTGCTGCCTGGGGAGGATGGCATGTGGGACTGAGCTCCCTGTGGTTAAGGGTACCTGTGCCAGCAGCAGAGCTGGGCTGAATCTCCCCCTTTCTTTATTTTCTTTGACAAGTGGCAGTAGCTGATTTCCAGCACTGCTCTGGTGCAGATTTGGAGCATATCGTGTGTTGATATTACCCATCAGTTCAGCACACTGGGCATACACCCCAAGTTTGTTTACTGGCACTCTTCTTTAGGACATGCTCCGTGACAGCCTTTTAGCAGGGTGATGTACAGCAGAGCGTGAGCTGCCATCAGGGAGTGGCAAAGCACAGCGAAGTTCACTATTCGAGGCATGGCCATTTCTCACACAGTGTCATGCTTCCAAAGCATTTCGTATATTTAAAGCCAAAGGAAAACACTGCCTGCATTCCCTTACATAGCCCTGGTGCCTTGGGCACCAATTGGACCGAGGCAGGGCAGGTGCCAGTGGCAGGGACAACAGCAGCATTCCCTGGTGTGTGCGAGCAGTCTGATGCAATACAAACATTAATCTCTCGGCTACAAAGGAACAGCATGGATCCATCTGTTACTTTCTTTGCTCTTAATCAAGTTGGGGAGGGAGCAAAAGTTCATGTAGCAAATGTAAGCATGCACTAGACTGGGATCTGAGCCGTAAACTCAGGTCAAATTTAGCGGCAATGGGATTTTTCAAGGTCTAAGGATCCAGGGTTGCATATCATTTTGGATCTCTTCTTTCACCAAATTTGGAAGTGGGAACTGAATTCTGGGATGTGGCATTGGCCCACTGTGCTCTGTAACCCACAATGCTGAGTGCAGACTGCTGTCCCTGTTACGACTGTGCTAGCAATTGACTTTTTGGTTTGGCTGTCTTGCAGGAAAAAAAAAAGAGAAAGAAAGAAAAAATCAATTTCAGCCTCAAAGTATTTATTTTCTAGTTTGTTTAATAGTATGAAACATAGAAAATACTGTGCTTTGTTTATGAAGTGAGGCAATTATAGAGAGGGGGTAAATAAGAAAAAAAGCGAAAAACAAAAGCCATGCAGGGCCAGACCATCAGAAAAGCTGAGAAGGAGATGACAGCCCTTTTATCCACTGGTTGAGCAGTTAGAAAACTTGTCCAGTATGAACTCACTGCTCTGCTGAGGAGAGAGTAACCCAGTATTCCTGCCAGACAGCTGCTCAGTGAAAGAAGGATCCCTTCCCACTGTCCTTACTCACTCTACTACTAATCCCTAAAGGATGCAGCATTTGTTTCCCTTCCTCTTTGAAAAAACTTGTTTTTCAAAAAAAATGGTAAAAACTTGTTTTCCAGAAGAAGGTATTGCTACACTGAGCAAGAGGTCACTAGTCATAGCCATGATGGTTGTGGGGCCTGCTGTTGGTGGGGTCATTTTTCATTAAATTTAATTTTGCCTGTTTCTGGTAACAAAAGTTTTCGAAAGGAGATGAGGCAAAACAGATTTATTTTTAAAAATATAAGTGTTTTGAGATTGTTTGTTATTTAGAACCCCTTTTTCCAAGTTCTTAGGATGTATGTATCCTGCATTCAGACAGATAATCAGGCAGTCACATCATCTCAAGAAGCATAAGTGCACATTAATGTGCTAGTTTGAGTGTCCATTTACGGGTAGAAGCAAGTTGGTAGCACTTCCTGCATTGCTCCTTCCACTGTGGAATGGCTGGTTCCCCTCTCTGCTGCCTGCTGTCCTGCCCAGCTTCATGCCATTCCAACTTTACTAAGGACCACTGAGCACTTGCTCATGGGTGAGCCCTGGCAGGGTTGGTGGCACAGGGGCACATCATGTCCTTGCCCAAGGTATGCTCTTGGTAGCCAGGAGTGTCAGACAGTGTCTGCATCCATGCACATGCATGTCAGACTAGAATCACTGGAGCACAAGTCCAGGGAGGAGAAGCTGAGGGAGCTGGGAGTGTTTATCCTGGAGAAGAGGAGGCTCAGGGGGACGTTATCACACTCTGCAGTCACCTCAAAAGAAGTTGTATCCAGATGGGGGTCAGGCTCTGCTCCCAGGCAACTAGTGATAGCACAAGAGGCCATAGTCCAGGGAAGGTTTAGCTTGGGCATTAGAAGTAAGTTTTATACAGAAGGGGTGATTAGACACTGGAATGGGCTGCCCAGGGAGGTGGTGGAGTCACCGTCCCTGGAGGTTTTTAAAGACATACTGAACTTTGACACTTAGGGCCAAGGTCTAGTTGATGAGGATGTGCAGGGTCACAGGGTGGACTCGATGATCTCAGAGGTCTTTTCCAACTTAATTGATTCTGTGATCCACTAACAGAGACTCCTGAATGCTGCAGGTACAAACTGCCCAAGAGCTGTCCACTGTCAGCACTCCTATCCCATCAGTTTCTCTGCTGGTGAGGAAAGCAATTCACTTGGACTGGGTGAAAAATTAGGAGCTACTTCAGTGAGGTGTTTGTCCATAAGGTAATCTGATTTCCATATCAATGGCAAGGTTCTCATTGCCATTCTTCTGATTCCTTACTCAGGGAGATGTGCTATTTTGTGTGACCCTGTATTTTCAGGACTTTTGTGCGCACACATTCAGCTATCTGGGCAGCTTTGCTTCATCAGTGACTTTTTAAATCAGTGTTTGAAGAAATACATGATTTGTGAGCACTTGTGGAGCTTAGAGTGGGGCAGTAGTAGGTAAGAAGAATGACATAAAATCATGTGGGTGTGGCAGTAATTATCTATTAATTTATTCTCTATTCTTTCAGTACCATGAAATATGTGTCACTTGGAGTTGGCATCCTACTCATAAATGTGAATCTGCAATATTTGGCTGTACAATGACCTGCCTAAGGCCACTGCTTTTCTGAATATTTTGGCCTGTGGCATTCCTTACAATTTTCACACTTACTCCTCTCAAGGGCTTGCAAATAAAACACTGAATGACAGGGATCTTCAGCGTTAAGACAGGAACAGCTAGCCCAAGAGATAGTTAAATACTTAATATTCTTTCTTTGTAATGAAATAAAATGGAGAAATGTGATTGTATTTCATGCTGTGGATAAAACTAGTTGAAGGCTAAGGTCCCCTGCCTAACAGAGGAAATCTTGTGAATTTATCTCTGGGTTCTTCATAGGTCCTGCAATTAGGAGTGGGAAGAACACAACTGGTTGAGAAGTCTCCTTCCCCCTTTGTTAGCTGAAGCACCAGGCATTGAAAACTTCTTGCCTGGCTTATTCATGTGCTTCCCTGCCCTGTGGTTGTGGAGACTTTTTGAGTCTGTGGGAATGTTTCATCCTTTGTCTTTCCAAACAAATAAATTACATTCATGAGATGGCAGTTTTATAAGTTTTCTTTCTTGTGTAACTTGAACATTTTGATTCCTTCTTTTCATTACAAGGCAGAGGTCTCCGAATGCTAATGTGCACTTAACCCATATGATGCACACAAATTCATATCATAGGCACTTTGTGGTTAAGATGGATGTGTAAGAAAGGTCACATAATATTCTGTTGTTGAATGTCAGAGGTTTTCATAGAAACTGCAGTTACTCTCAGACTTTAGTATGATTTCAGATGTACTGAGCTGCTTAGCCTGGTAGCTTCCCATTTGAAAGACACACATTCTTTGTAGCCACTCATCCATCTTTTCTTATTTAGCAGTAGTTCTGTGTCCAAATGAAGAATTACATATCTATATTTTGTAAGGCATTCTTGTCTGGCTGTATGCCTTTGGAGTGACATCCAACAAGCATTTGAAAAAACTCAGCTGTGGATTGTAATGTGAAGACTTTTTTTTTTTTTGGTAAAAGAAACATGATTACATGTCAAACAAGGGCTTATTTCTGCAGCATGTCTTGCAACATTTTCACTGTTCTGAATTTTACACCTTCATACATCTTCACAAAACAGTCTCTAGTTCAAGAGAAGAACCTTTACCACAGTATTTGGGTTCAAACCTGCCCAACATTCAATGTAGAGGTGTATATATGTGTTTGATTAGTAAATGCCTTCCTTGACATTTTTTCACTTTCAAACTCCTCCTTTCTAAAAGGGTTTATTGGAAGTAGGTGCTGCAAGGTATTTTATGGTAATCATAGTTTGGTTGTCCTCTCTTTTCTGCTGAAACATTGCTGGTGTTAATTCAAATGGAAGTGGTGTGGCAGTAGCGTTTGAGTTGAACCATAGGTAAGTCCTGTCCCTTTTTTCCTGATGTTTTCTTTCTTTTGCTGTAAGGACCTTTCCTTTGACTTGTTATAGAGGTTATTTTATACATGGGTATATAATTTAATAAAACTGTAGGGTCAGCATTGCTTCAGCCATGCTTTTTTTTATACCTTTGTTCCCCCTGGAAATCCTTCTGTAGCCATTGGACTAGATATAAAAACATATGTTGCTTTAAGATGCCATCAGTGAGCTGAGCTGCTGCTCAGGGAAGTCCCAGGGTCAGGGCTGGGGCAGCTGCTGACGTGTCAGAGCAAGTTTGGTGGCTCTGGTAGCAACTAGGTACAGCAAGGCTAACCCAAGTTATAAGGGGCTGGTGAGAAATCTTGTGGGAGGAAACCATTTATAAATTGTTCCATTTCTTACACCTGCAAAGCTGACTAACTGGATACTTCATAAAGAAAATTGGCTACCTGGGGGAAATGTGGGGCCTGGCAGTGGTGTAATGAAAATGTTTCCTTATCAGCCATAGGAATCTGACTTCAGAAGTGAGATAGTTCAGGGAGGGATGAAATCCCTGCAAGGCTGCTGGCCCAGCTTGGGGGGAACCCAGAAATGAGGGAGGGCTGTGGTGCTCAGTGATGCTATCGCTGAGCTTTGAAGGGGAGCAGATGAGTGGTCCTCTGTGGGAATCCAGGAGGTGAGGGGGTACCAGGGACCCTGTTGCCCAACTCACATTTAGGGCTCTAAGTCAGCCAATACTCGTGGAAGCATCTGCATTTACATTTAGGTTGATTCTATGTGGGTTTTTTACACCCGTCTATTATTTTGTTTAATATATGTAGCCAAAATCCAGAACTCCTTTGCTCCAAACATCTCTGATAACAAGAGGCACCTGCTAATGGTCTTAATACTTATTACTATAGGCCCCTTGGTCGACAGGAACTGGTGTGATTGAGAGCATATTTTTTCCACCACAGATGACACAGCTTTGTTTTGATGTGTTGGGGTTTTTCTTGCTGATATACTTTGCTGACAGTCCTGAAGCCAGGAAAAGTACATGAGAAGTTTTAAGGTGGATGTGCCATGCTCCCCCGGTCCTGCTTGGTGTGTCCTGCACGGGGAATGCCTCACCTGTACTCTGTTGTTTGAGTAGGTGTGGGCTTGAGTGTGTGTGGAGAATGTACACATCTTAAGGTTTTAATAAAATTTGAGAAGTGAAGCAGCAAGTCAGTGGGACAAAAGGTAACTGTAGTGCTGGTGTGTGTGGGATTAGGTGTGCTAGTTCAGTGGGTGCCCATCCAGTTCGACATCGCAAGAGGCTTCGGGGAGCTGCTAAATAGCTGGAAGTTTTGAGAGAGCCACAAGAGGGAGCTCGTAACTCACGAACAAGGAGGTCGAACTTTTTTTTTTTTTTTTCCTTTCCTTTCTTTTAGTCTTTTTAAAAACTAAGATCTGTTAAAACAGGGCGCTTACCTATTGCTGCAGATGCGCAGCAGGGCCATGCCCGCCCTGGGAAGGACTCTCCTCCCTCCAGTCGCGTGGGGTGAACTCAGGTGTTGAACACAGGGCGCTGGGAGGTGCCTGGGGTGTCATTTCGGGTCTCAGCAACAGTGGACAAAGCTTCACATTACACTGGTCTGAGGAAGCATCTTCTTCACACAGATGCACCCCAAACTCTTAGAGGCTTGAAGGCTTTTTGTCCCGAGTGATTTATGATGAGCTGGAGTGAACGATAATTTTGTTCTTGACAATCTCCATGCTTTGCACAACTAATAAAACACCTCTCACCCTCACAGTGCAGAGGCTTCTGGGCTGGTGTGATGGGACATGTGCTATATGGGCTTTGCTCTGCAGGATCACAAACATGATCATTGCATCATTGTGGGATCATTGCATCGAGATAGCTTTACGGTGAAGTGTGCCCTCAGTCAATTAGGAAAGTTGCTGATTTTTTTCCCCCAAGCCCTACTCAATCTAGTTCATGTTTCTTCAGTGGAAAAGCTTCATTTCCATTTACATTTCACATCTAGAGGCTTTGCTATCACACTGAGACTTCCTACAAGGCATCCAGTAATGTTCCTATAATTTGCATTGCTCTAACAACAACAACAAAAAAATTCCATCTGTCTTCCCAAGTCCATAAAACTCCAAACAAATAGCAAATACTATGGATGTCTGAACACACAATAGCGTGTCATTTTTCTTCCAGCATTAGTGTATGTTGCAGACATTAAACTACTTCTGTTCTGAAGGGTTTGAGAGACTGTTAACATTATTCAAATTAAATTCAATACTGATGTAAGTTAGTGCAGTTGGAATTAAACACAAAGTATGATGTCTCATCTTTCTGTCAAGAGCTGAGCTCATCCCTGTGCACCTGCCAGCTCAGCTTCAGGTGGTCTTTGTCAACCCAGGGCTGCTTCAGACAGGCAATGTTTCTCTTTTTCCCCCCACCACCGAGTGTGCTTTCTGATGCTTTGCAGTCCCTGGTGCTACAGCTCAGTCACTCATTTACACCTCCCTGCTCATGTTGCTTTCCCTCCCACCCTGAAGGTATTTTCCTGTATGTTTCTGTAGCAGGCATATGGTGTTAAGTGCAATATCCACGATTATTAGATTGTAACCCTGCAAGTTTTCTTTTATTCCATCAGAGCTGGGGCCAGTTCTGTGGCCACCCCCTAGGGTGGCAGGAACCCCTCTGTGTAGAGTGCCCAAAGACCACCTCTCTAAACACCCAGGCATTCTGCAGCACTGCTGCTCTGAAGGGCTTTGTCTGTGCTCCTTGCTCAACTCTCTCTTGTTAAAGAAACAAGCCAAACTGTATTCTTACTATACCAGTTTTTTTTCTTCCCTGATATCCCTTCCTTCTCTATTTCTGTATTTTGCTCCCATGTGAAGTGTGGAGTGGTGACACCTGAGCTCCTGGAGCTATAGATGGGAATGGTAATGCTACTTTCTTGTAGGCAGCATTAAAAAAAAAAAAAGAGTATCTTGCTCCTGATGTATCTTTCTCTTCCACCAGGTTCTGTGTGTAAGATTCAGGTGTATCAGTGACATGCAAGATGGTGCTCCAGATTAATATGTTTTTTTCACAGTAACTCAGAGCTACAGAGCATCAGTGCTGCACTGGTATTTCCCACTTCAGAAAGTGAAAAAATTGATTCATGCCATCTTTGCTGTCCTGTACGTCTATCTTAACCACTACCTAACACCAAAGGAGTGCTACATTCAAAGCTACAAATAGCACTTTTAGAGCTATGAGAATACAGCATCTCATGGTGATTCCCTATCCATTTTTCTCCTCCTAATTACTGTAACTCATAGCAGATCCTTCTAGGTGAAAAGTAATGATCCATTTCCACACAGCATAAAGAGGGATTATATACTGGGCGTGTGTTTTCCTTAAGCTCTGATGTCGGTGTAGTGTAAGAAATATGTGCATTTGTCCTTAGGGTATGGGGCTGGGTTCAGCTCTGCTGCGGACCTCCTCATGCCAGAGGCTCATCCCTGTGGGGAGGAGGGCACAATAGCAGAGTGCATCCTGGGCTTATAGTAGACATTGCAGCATAACTGCATAAACCTGTTAGGATCTTAGTTTTGGTCTGTGCCTCTGGCTCTTTCCAAAGGCAAAAAGTCTCCTGAGTTTTCAACTGGTCATAGATGGAGAGTCAGCATGACCCCAGTGTGGCTGTGCTGCCAAAATCCCTGTGAAGAGATCACATTTGGTTTTTGTTTCAGCCTGCTGTCCACCGTGCTTGCACAGAAGACATTCAGTCTGAAAGGGTGGTGTATTTTTAGTAAATGAGTTGTTTGTGAGACATTTTTGCTTACTTATTTATTCAATTTGCTGCAGTTATTTTGCTTAGTAACATAGTTGACTTGTCAGAATACAACTTTTTACCTTCAACAGGACTGAATATTGGATGTCAGTCAGCACTCCGGGCTTCATAGTGTTCAGTGAGGGAAAGAACTTTTGGGGAAGGGAGTGAGGAACAGTGGATCTGCTGAGGAGAGGGTGAAAAGAAGTACAGCCCCATGTGATCTGGGTGTTGCTTCTGTCTGGCTCCTGGGTCCGGTGTGGTGGGTCTTGCTTACCCACATGCCTCCACAGACAGCACTGGCAGAGGCCTTTTGGATTTCTGCTGGTGCCCCTGGGACAAAGATCTGACCCAGAAGCAGCATCAGTGTGCAGGGTCTATATCCATCAGCAAGCACAGTGAGAGGCAAGGATCCTCTGCACACCTCGAGTGCTTCATTCCTTGATGAACTGCATTTTCTCCTCCTGACACGTTAAAAGCATCAGTTCTGTATGTTTATCATACAAAGGTTATGTATTCATATGGAGCTTGCCACAGCACTTCAGAAACAGTTTGAACTGAAGTGGGTTATTTTCACTGCTTTTCCAATTAAACTCAAGAAGCCCCTGTTTTCTGGGGATGAGACCACAATTCAGATTCCATTTATACTAATTATGTGCTTAGTTGGTTCTTGGCCTCCTTTAAGCACAAAAGTAGAAGAGAAAGTAGGAAAAAATGACAACTGGATGGGTTTAGTTTGATTTATGAAAACATGCAGAAGTTTGAGCACTTCAGCAGATCTTATTTGTAGAGGCTGAACCAGCTGTGTCTGGGACAAGGCTGGCAATCTCGCTGCATCAGGCATCCTCCTGGCACATCTGTAGCTCACTGCTCATGCTGACTCGCACCAGAGAAATCTTTTTCACTCTTTTCTCTTGGTTTCATTCAGTAGCGTTGATGAGAGAATTTTCAGCAACCTTGGTTTGCTGTCTGAAGTCCCAGTCCATTAAACAATCTCTTTTCTTCTGCTGATTGTGGTGGAGAAATCCAGTTAGGTTGAATTTCTGAGTGTGAAAAAATTGGGATTGCTATTGAAAGAATTGTTGAAATCCTGCATGGGTTGTTTTTTTTTTTTTTTGAACAGAAAACTTGCTTATTCTCTTCAGAACAGCAAATTTTCAATCAACTATCAATAATCATTCCAAGTAAACAATAAAAAACTAGTGAACATGTAGCAAATCAACATTTTTTTAAATGTGTTTTGAGCTTGCTAGTTTCACATATTGCTGATTTTCAACATTCTTTGTTGAGAGACTGGGTTTCTGTTTCAGGGCAAAATGTAATATGAAAGTTAGCTTCACAGAAAAGGCAAAATTTTGTAATAAAAATATTAACAAATTGCATTTGAATAGAGGCTTGAGGATAGATTAAATATAATGGACATATTAAGAGAACACAGACAATGGCTTTCCTGAGCAATTATGGAGCTATAGTCCCAAATAGTGGTACTTTGGAGAAAAGAAGAGAAAGAGAGAAAATTAGTATCTTTTAAAATGTGAACATAATATGCAGACTAATAATACATAGTAATTTTGTTCTTGGGAAAATTCACCACTTGTGTATAGCTCCAGCCAGCCAGCCTTTCCCTGTCAACTTCTGCAGGGATTTTGGGTTAACACTTTCCCATTTGCCATTGTGAACCTCAGACAAATACTCATTAGAGCACAGATTATGGTTTCAATTGCTACAGTGACATAAGGCTGCCCCTTCCAGAAGCCATCAGTGGGAGCAGAGAAAGGTAATTATTGATTACTGGAAAGAATAAGGCTGGCAAAAGGTAGCCCTGATAGGATGAGTTGGCCAGAAGGAGAAAAGAACAGACGGGCTCAGCCAGCTTAACTGCAGCCGTGTCAGGAATGACACTACTGTGGTGGAGCAGCTGGAGACAGGGGTTGTGGGATTCATTTAAGGCTTTCAGCAGCTCTAGGGAACCCTTGAGCCTGTACAGGCAGAGGAACTTGCCTTTCTGCTCATATAAGCATTCCAGGCCAGAGCATGAAAACTCAGCATTTAGGTAATATCTGGCAATTTTTCATGTGGGCAGGGTTTCCCAGACTTACAAAAAGTCTTTGAGAGTTTGATTTCAGTGTGGCCCATTCTAATTCTGGCTAAAATAAAATGATACCACAAATGAACACTGTTTGTGGGAAGCAAGCTTGAACCTTCCTGCAATATTCTGACCCAAATCTCAGTGGTCCCCTGACATTTCCATGCCTGTCCAGTGTGAGGACTCAGTCCTGACCAGGTACACATCATAAAACCCATGCCACTGAGATTGGGTTTTGTGCCATTCAGTGCTTGTGCAAATGAGATCCCTTCAGAAGGATGCCAGACAAATGTGAGGCCAAACCTCCTCTGTGTCCATAGCATCAGGCTATTTGTATGGCATTTGGTTTCCCACACTACCCACCAGCTTCCTATTTTGAGTAGGGAATAGAAAGCTGAAATTCTTCCAAGCTATCTCTTCTGGGTGCTTTAGGAAGCCTAAGGTGTTGGTGTGGGTTGTACAAAGGAAATTTTGAACTTCCTTGCAAGATTTTTTTTATGGACCCAGTGGGATAAAATCTGCACTTGTAGAATCCAGATGTTTCTGCAGCTGGACTTCACTGAGTAATGCACATAAGGGCTGAGAGTTACTTGGGGTCACTGCTTAGAGAAGGTCTCTCCTGCTTCTTCATGTATGTGGTGTTTTAATGGTTTCTACCTGGAAAGTTCTTTCCGCTGTTAATGCTGTTATTGCATCTAGTGATATTTCAGCTTTTTGATGGCAGGAATAATTGAAGTAATTTCTAATAGAAGGGACTTTCTAGGTCTAGGGGATTCATGCATAACAAAGACATTTTTGGTAATTTTTTTTAAATAGTTGCCTTATTGTCATAGGTACAATTTTGTAGTCTATGTTCAGCTTGAATGTTGAAGTATTTTCAAAGGGAAAACCAGAACAGAACCCCAGTGCACTGGGCTTACATTCACCTGAGGGTTCAGTTTACACCTGGGTACTGAGCCAAGGTGAAACCAGGCACACATCTGTTTACCTTAAAACTTGCCCAGATAGGTAGGTTAAAATATTACAAACCGAGATAGGCCCACATTCATGGCCCGTCTCTTAGGTTGTCATTTTATGTTAATTGAATGCCTGTGTTAATCTAATAGATTTTAGATTTATGGTGGGTTCTATACCATGTCATATTTTAATCAATACATATTCCAACATTTAGATGGACAGATGAGAAAATCTGCCTCATCTCTGCACTTCTGTTCTATCAGCTGTCAATAATTCCTAATTTGAATCCTTCAAATGATCAGATTTATGGGTTTTAGTATATTGCATTAATCACAGAAATTAACTTTTGTGGAAAATGATGTTAAAGGTCATAAGGAGTCTTGAAGGAGCAGTAACTGTGTCTGTCTTGCAAACATGTTTGCAGCTTCTCTAAGATAAAGTGCATTAGAATATTTATCTGCATGAATCCTGCTGATTGTTCCTTATGTCTAAGGTCAGTACGTGCTGGTGAGGAGATAAGGCTTGAAAGAAACGATTGCTGAAATCTGCAGATTTAAGAAGTCAGATGCAACACTGGGCTTTTTGTCCTCCAGTAGGGCACAGGAAGGTCTGGCATAATTTCACTTCAATGTGTTTATTCAGATGAAATTCCAGAAAATTTTTTTGCTGAAGGTGGTCCCTGCCTTTGTGTTGAGTGTGTGTGTGCCATCCTGGGAAAGCTCCCAGCAAAGAGGGCAGCTGTGGAGGACTAGGCAGATCAGAGGGGAAAGGTTAGTCTTGATGCTTAGGCTCCAGCTTAGGAATGCAGTCTTGAACCTAAACCAACATCCGACTGCACTGCTACCCCTTGGAGGGCTCCTCACCACCTGCCTGGGACCAGCTGGGGCTGGTGGTATCCCCAGAGAGGATGGAGGCAACCCTTGCCTCAGACGGGGCACAGAATGGTGATTTCTGCCTTGCCCTGTGGAGAGTTTTCCTGTTCTGTGGAATCATTTATAATGTTTGGAAGGAAGAGTGAGAAGCCTTTACATCCTTTATGCCTGCTTCATTAATAAAGACTTAGAATCTAGCTTCCACAGATTTTAGTGCTGTTGGATGATGGCTCCTGGAGCCACCACCCAGCTGAGACACCACGAGGTCATGGGGAGAACAGATCCTGAAGCCCGGGCACCATGTGTGTGTGTAACATCAGGCTCCCTGTCCTGCCTGGGGTGGTGGCTGGGTGCCCAACAAGGAACATGCAATGGAATTATTTCCCAAGACATTGAAATAATAATTATAAAGCCAGCAACAGCTTGTGAGCTCCCTCGAATTTTCATATAACCCTTTCTTATCTGTCTCAAGTTCAGCTGCTGATTCTAATTGGCTTCACCAAAGTAAACCAGAAATAGCTTTGTTGATTTAGTTGGATCTGTGCTAAAGCTAAATGCCCACAATTCTCCCATCTGCAAGAAGCCAGAATGATACTAGAAATGGCTACAGTTTTACAGATATTAATTAATATTTGTGAAGTGCTTTCTAAGCTTGGAACAAAGAATGAAAATCATTGTGTTATGAATAAGCAGACTGAAGAGAACAACCATAAAATTGCAGAGAATTGACTGCAGAAGCTAACAAGGCCTCTGCATCTTTAATTTATACATTTCTGTTTACTACAAGCATGTGCTAAGAAAACATGCACAGAGGAGGAAAGGTCTTGTCCCTTTTAACAGACAGTTTCTTCTCCATATATATCTGTATTCATGCAAATCCATTATAAACACAGTGTTGTCTGAAATACAGTTAATAAATGAAGGTAGCACAAATGTGATTTTAAATCAGTTTAATAAAATTAGTCATGTAGATTTTAAATCATTTTTACAGTTGATTTAACATTTGTGACTGGTTTATAGATTATGATATAGGATAGTGTTTGCATCCTTGCAATTTTATTCCAATTTAGAAACAGTACAAATATTAATTTTTGCTTCAATAATGGAGCCTTCGAGAATTAACTTGTCTTTTCTCAATACACATTTTATGAGAATGCTTTAAATATGATTTTTAATATTTTTGAGGACTTTATTACACGTAAAGTTCTTTTTAACTAGGACTTAACTGGAATCTCTTCACGAAACTTTCTTACCAGATATATGTAAATGTTTTTCATGGTTAATTTAAGGGCATGAAATACGTAAGAATTGTTCTTCATAATATAAGATATTTTGTGGAAGTAATAAACGATTGTAACAAACCCCACATACCAAAAGAAGTGAAATATCCCAATCAGAAATAATAATGACAGCTTTCCTGTCAAAAAACATCAACATTGTGATGAAATCACGTGAAGCTTGGGGGTTTAAGTGACAAGGGAGGAGCAAAGCAAGAATACCTTATTTACAAATCTTGCACATCTTTAGACTACTATTATATAGGAAGAGTAATTAACTATAGGATACGTTAAGGAATTTTTCATCTCCATATAATCAGCTTTACATTAGGAAGCAGCTGGTCAGAAAGAAACTGTTTACAGCTTTTTTCAGTTCCTCATATTGTGTTCTTCATGTGAAGGGTTTGTGAAGTGTTGCCTCATTTCAAGTAGACAGGAGTCCACATGCCAAGAGTCACTGTGGGGATTAGGGATGGGATTGGGACAGCTGAGATCAGCGCAGGAGCCAGGACAGGCACTGCGAGGCTCCCACCCCAGGGATAGACCCAGAGAGCCACTGACATTATATTTTTCACATGGGGAAAAACCAAGATAAAGCATGGAGTAAAATGTGTCAGTCCAGCAGGACTTTTCCTGTCTTTTCTTTCATGTATGTGTATCAAGATAACCTCAAAAGCATTAAGGAATCATTGATCCCAACCCCAGGGTGGCAGTGGGGCAGGTCTGGGGTCTTTCCTTCTTCCTCATTGCTCAGTGCTTCTGTAGTGTCAGAGCATCTCCAGGCACAAGCACAGAGATCCCAAACTGGGCAAGGGCTCCTGGGCAAAGCTGATTCCCTGGTGTGTGCTCTGCCAAGGGGTTCTCCCCCACCCGCTCTGATGGTGCTGTCTTTGCACATTGCTTTTTCAACAAAGCTGCAGCATATGGTGTTTAAGTGTTTTCTCCAGGGAAAGCTGAATGGGTAATGGCTGTATGGTGCAGTAACTTCCTTGTGCTCAGAGCAGGTGGGCAAATGTTTCCCTCTCTCATTGCTAATCACATAAGGAAATACTTGTTTGAGTTAACATCATAGACTGTATGGTGAAGAAAATAGTTGTGTGACCTATAAACCCAGTCAGAACAAAGCCAGAGACTTTCCTGTTCATCAGGTCACTTAGTGACCACTAAGCAAGATGGAGAAGTCAGTCATCATTCTTTACCTGCACTTTCTGAACTGAGCAGGTACAGTGAGGTCCTTGGAGTTGAAAGCAAACATTAACATTACTTTTTTATGGCTGATTGAAAATGTGCTACTGTAACTGATTCTATGGAAGTTTGGTTCTGTGTTTTTCTTTTCTTTCAAACAATGGATTTTTTTGCCAAAGATACATTTACAAAGAATACTATGCCTAAAACTGTAGAACTGCAGCCTCCCATTCAGAACTGCTCCAGATAATGCTTATGAGAGCTCTGATTTGGGTTGCTGTGACTTTGATGTCCTCTGGGGCCTCCTTTTGATAGCTGAGCTAGGTAGGAAGGAAGGTGATTTAGGTGCATCTGTCATTGCCAGCCTCAAAAAATCCATTATCATGAGTCAGGTCCCTGCAAATCAAGAAACTGACTCTTAGAACATGAGATTCAGGAAATAAATGCATAATAGTGGGATTTTGATTTGGTTTTTTTGGGTATGATGTTTAATTCCCCCTTCTACATTGTGTATCCCAAGACAGGGATTTCTCACAAATATATCAAACATTTCCAGTGAGTTGATTTTTATTCCTTCAGTATGTCAGGAGCACTCAATCTGCTTTTCCCCATACAGCAATTTATTCTACTTCCCACTTCTTCTCCTCTTGATTCAGCTTGTGGATGTGGTGCTAGCAAATGCCTTGCCAATAATGAAAATACTCCCAAAAGAAGGCAACTCTGATCCCAGTCCTGGTGGTCCACATGTGGAAACTGGCCATTAGAAGAGAACTGGAAACAATAGGCACCAAACTATTGTTCTCATGAGTCATCACAGAATACTTCTGACCTGGAATTTCTGTTTCCAATCAGGTTTTCAGCTGGATGTTTGGAGTCTGACTTTTTCTATGGAATAATAAAAAAATTCTGAAGGAAAGACACCTCCCCCCCCCCCATTTCTTTTTACACTTCCATTTAATCAATCCCTGGTGCATAGCACATTTCCTTTAGCTGACATGCAATCTCAGAAGAAACAGCATTTTGTATTTTCAAGGAAAGATTACTGCTGTGAAAAGAGCTTGTGTGAGTTTTATAGGCATTGAGGTTGCCAAAGGAAAAAGTTGTCTTTTAGAGGACCCTGGAAAACATATTAAAACTAGGTATTAATTCTTAATGTAACTGCGCATCCTGCATTCAATGAAGAGCAGACTAAGTATTATGGTATTGGAAAGCAAAGTGCAATTTGCCCTAAAAAGCAGGTAAACTATCACTAGAATTATAATTGTGAACTGCTCAGAAGTCTGTATAATGCTTTCTACATGAGCAAAATCTAGCTTTAAGGTGTTTTATGGAGAACTGGTTTGGACAGTACAGGAAGATGAAAGAAACTGAGGTGGTGGATAAGAAGTTTGCTGCTGTTAAAATCACCCCTTTTGCTTTCATAGTCGAGTAACGGGCAGGAAACTCATGATCGTGGGTTTGGACATTACCATTGGTATCAATGGTACAGGAACACACAGGAATGTGAGTCCCTTTCAAGGAAATGGGCTGCCAGGGCTATCTCATCACCTCCCTGATGCTGAGCTGTCAGCCTGTCACTGTGCTCTGCCCCAGCTTTGATTCAGTAAGTAGGACATCAGTGCTGCGTGTCCCATGCCGTACGTGGGCACTGAGTCCCCATTTGCACAGAGCTGGCGTTGTGGGAGCTGTCCAAGGAGCCTTATGGCTTTTGAATTGTAGCAAATAATTGATCCACTGCCTCCAACACATCCTCTTCGGATGCCACAGAGGAATCCTGGCTTCTGGCTCAATAGAGTACATCACAAGGAAATAGATTGCATGAAGAGAATATGCACTTGCCTAACAGTTTTGGAAACACTCGCTAATTAGCTCTCATAATGCTCCTAAAATATATGCTTCCAACATTACTAAGAGGTAAAATGAGGCATGAGGCTCTTAAGAGATATCCGCTGTGTCCCTGGGCAAATCAGGAGAAAGTTTGTAGCACTGAAATTAGCATTAAAAGCAAAGAACAGTTCTATCGACTAACTTTCCAAATGCACCCTTGTATCTACCTGGTAAAAGGCACAACCCAAAATCACTCCAAAGGGACCAGAGATCTTATCTGGGTGTAGATAAGAGGGTAAGGTAAAGAAAAAGGCATGAGGCAGTAACTGGGTCTGTACCCTTTCGGAAATGAGTATGTTAATAGTCAAAGGATTTTAATAAATAGACAAAAGTAGAGGCTTCAATTCAGTGTGGCTTTTATTAAGTTTTGGGCGATGAACTTTCAGAAAGCTGTAAGTAAGGCAATCTTGTGGCCTAAATAATTGCCAGACTTCCTTCTGTCTGGGGAAAATAATGAAATAGATTAGCTCAGACTCATTTCATAAAGAATTAATGGAGGAAAACATAATTACTGCCACTCAATATATGTTTGTGAAAACAAATCTTGTCATATTTAATGTGATTTTTTTGCCTAGATTGCAAGGTGATTTGGTATAAGTAGCAAAGTTGGGGTCATAGACTTCTGTGGGGCTTTTGTCTTTCTGCAGTGTGACATTTTGATTACTGCTAGTAAGCCCATTCGGAATCAATGAATGATTCCAAAAGAATATTGAGAAATTAATATATGGTGCAGGTTGAATGGATTAAAAATTGCCCATCTAGTAGGGGGCTATTAATCTGGAAGCCTGGCTGGTGGATTCAGTGCTCCATTAAACCCTGAAGTCTCAGGTCTTGTTGCTGATTCTGACACCACTACCTTATGGTGCAACTTATGTTCAAGAAATAACTTAGTGCTACAGTCTAGTTGACAAGGTGGCAATCTGTCAAAGGTTGGACTTTATTATCTCAGAGGTCTTTTCCAACCTTAATGAAACCCAGTAATGTCAGTCAACTTCAATGCTTTGTTTTACTGGTTTGCAAAATATCAGTGTTGAATCCAAGCTCTTTCTAAAAACACTCCGAAGTGTACTGTTGAAACCCACCATATATTGTTATCTAGGACATGTAATGTTAGAATTCTGAACTACCCAGGGTTTTTTGTTTTCTTTTGCTTTTTATTTTATTTTTGTGTGTGTGTGGTTGTTTTGAGTTTTTGGTTTGTTGCTTTTTGTTTTTAAATCAGTTGCATGGTGAAAAAGATGGTTACTTGGAAAGTTTGCCACTACCCAGAGGTTGTGGCTACTTAGTAGATATAGAGCCAGGAAGACAGTGATCTCTCTAGCAATTTGCTGCTCCTTAATTTGGGCCCAGTTGCACTGAAATAACTTAAAGACATTTATAAAACCACAAATCACACGTAAAGAATGGATGAGTGCTGAGGAGCAGGATCTCTGAAAGAGACATAATGCTCATAGGGAGTACACATCTGAAGAACTTGCAGTTTATTGGCTATGGGGTTAACCCAAACCATGGAGGTCCCACCAGGGACCACTGAGGGTGGTGCTGCCTGTGCAACTAATGCTGGGGTGGTCACCACTGCCAGGGCCTTAAATGTGCAAGTTGAAAGGGTTCAGAGAAGAGCTATGAAAATACTCAAAGAAAGCATGCCTTGGAGTGAAATGATCTCAGGGTTCATCGTTGATTTATCCAAGGAGTTAGTTTAACAAGCAGTTGGAGCGCAAAACTTTATGTTGAAGAGCTGTTTGACAGAAATGTTCTGCCTACTTTATAGTCAGCTGCTTACACAAAGGAATGAGAATTTCAGCAGATTCTTCCTAGGTTGTATTAGAGATAGGATATTTTTCTGGAAGTTGTCATCTAGTTCAGCCACAGCTTTTGGGCTCAAAGCATGGATTAATTCCAGGAACTCCTCTAGACTGCATGAATCTGGAAGTCAGAAAGAATGATCTCAGTGGGGCCTCCTGGCTTTATAGACCATGAATTGAGTCAATTAGTAATGCGATTTACTTTTTTGTTGTTTTTTTCCCCATTTAATTTCAACCCTACCTTTCACTTCATTTGTCTTTTTTCTGTTCACTTAGTTATTTTTGTTATAACAAAGTTCCTCCTTTACAGGGTTAAGGAAGTCCCTGTTTAATTTAAGGAGAGTTTTTGTCCGCTGTTATTGGGGCCAAGATTTGGTCTCACATGAGTTGTAAGACCACAGAAGGGTTTTGATGCTACAGATAGTTTTGAGGCAGAATTTGATCTCATTTTCAGCTCTTTGTGCTGCAGGTCAGGCTGCACCTGCGTGCTGCCAGGGGAGCAGCCCTGCTGCCCACCACGCTGTCCCTGGTGCCCTCCATGAGGGCAGCTCGAGTCCATCCCCAGCCTGCAGAAAGACTGCACTAGGCAAAGTTTCATCCTTCTGAAATGGGGTGTGGGAGACTCATGCCAGCACTTCAGAGCTGTTGTGCACGCAGCAGAGGAACATGCTGTACTGTTTTTATTGTTAAATATCTGATTTGAGAAGTTGCTGATGTCCTCTAAGGAACCAGAACCTCGGTCAGCTGATGGCCAGGAGCTGTGGGGGGCCAACCCCAGAGCAGGGGCTGGCACAGACCCTGGTGAGCAGCTCTGACTTCCTAAGGGATGGAGTGATGAGCAAAACTGCTCTGAGCCCAAAGCTGCAGGAAGGTCCTGGGACTCAGGCCATGACAATAGGCTGGGAAGGCTGCAAGAATCACAACTATAGTGGTGTGATTCTCATGCCCCATGTAGAACGACTGAAATGAGGTGGGGTTTTCCCTCCAGCCAGCCAGTTTGCTGCCTAAGCATAAAAAAAAATCATTGCAGTGGCTCTTTGGCGTGGATCAAAGCCTACCAGCAGCACCACCTAAAAATAATCCCCACGGAGCTGCACAGGATGCCTTGCAACACATTTCTGTCGTCTTGGCGGGTTTATCAGCGCGACCCTGCACGCCTGCCCGCGCTTTTCGCTGCCAGATAGCACGAGCAATTCCCGACCTGCCAGGGGTTGGGAATGTTGTTTGGGGGCCGATGGCGGTGTGGTGCGGGTGCCGGCGGTGCGGGGTCAGTGACCGCACCGTGACCCGCCCCCGCCGCTGCGCGCCCCGCGCTGCGCTGCGCCCGTGTCGCCTGCAGGTGGCGCTGCAGACCGCCCGGGCCTGGATGCGCGACCAGATAGAGATGTAGATGTTTCGTTCCTTTTTATTTCTTTGCTTGAGGTCCGTACCGCGCACTGAGCCGCTGCCGGTACCCGGCATGTTTCCGTTCGATTTTTTTTTTTTTTTAGCTAAATAATTATTCCTGGGTTCATCGCTCACTGTGCAGTGAGGGCTCTGCTTGTAGCCCTGCTTTTTTTCTTTTTTTAGACTTTACACTTTTTTTTTTTCCATTTTCCACTTTCCCCCCTTTTCAAAAAACAGTTCTCTTTCTCATTTTTAAGATAATTCCCGGTTAATTTTGCATTAATTTTGTATTAAGTGTTCAGGCTTCAACAGTTACTTCATGGAATCTTTTAGGTTGGAAAAGACTTCTAAGATCATTGAACCCAACCTTTGACTGATCACCATCTTGTCTACTAGACTATGGCACTAAGCGTCATATCAAGGCATTTCTTGAACAGTTCCCACTGATCAAAACCTCCAGAGATGACAAAGAGCTGAACTTTAATTTATACTGCTGCTGCATGTTGAATGGCAGCTGTTACATCACTCTTGTAGTCTGAATGGACGACAGAATAAACCTCAACATCTTAATTTTCTGTTGATAACAAAATTTGAGCATTTGTCTATAACAAAATATTTTACTCTAATACAAATAAAACTCTTTTCTGTAGAGTTTTAAAAATTTAGTTTCAAGCTTCAGTCTAGCAGTGCTTATTCAAGTAAAATTCTAATATGCTTACTTGTTAGAAATTAAGTGCAAACAACTTCATTTTAATTTTAGGATTTTTTCTCTTTTCCTTTTTATCCCTTTTATTAGTTTGTCTTTTAGTTCATAAATATGCATAACTTCTCCTGGTAGCCATTTGGAAAAGTGAGGTGATATTGACAGATAAAAGAAATTTTTGTTTACTTGGATTCCATATAAATAATGAGATTTTTTTTTCAGAGAATTTAAACATACAAACAAGTGCAAAAAAATTTGTTCATGATTGTGTTATTCATTTACCCAAAGAGTATGATTGTATGTGCAAATTAAACTATTGGACACCCAGGCTAAAGTAGGTATTTGTGAGTGCAGTTACCTAATTTGCATGTACAGATTAAGTTAGCCCAATTAATCACTATGATAGTCCAGTTTTACACAATTGTGAGTCCACTGATGGCAGTTGAGTTGTTTTGCCACAAATACTGAAATAATGTTACAGGGAGATGGGTCCAAGTTGCACAAGTGAAGCACATGCTCTTGCAAACAAACCCTGACAAAATGCATTTTATAATATGTCAGTTATCATCACTTCTGAGGATATGTTATTTATGAAAACCAGTTATAGCTATACAATATTTGATCAATTGCTATTAAGGCCCCAACATCAGAACTATGCTTCTCACATCTGGCCCTTTTGTTTGGGCTAATTATGATGATGATCATGGATGCAACATGTCTTAAATGTCAGATGTATGAAGTGGGCAGATTAAGGACATTTGTTCATAATTAGGATTCCTAAATAGAAATCTGGGAAATGCATCTTGGAATATTTATTGTCTTTTTGCAGTAAGGCTTCTTGTTGTGCACACACTCTCTGTGAGATGAGAGTGGTGTCTCTTGTACCAGTGTGGTCTGTTCCGTACGTTCCTTTCAAACCCATTCTAACGAGTGTATTCTCTGTGCAAAACTAAGGCTCAACTCACATTTAGGGCTCTAAGTCAGCCAATACTCGTGGAAGCATCTGCATTTATATTTAGGTTGATTCTCACTATTGGTTTTTTTACACCCGTCTATTATTTTGTTTAATATATGTCGCCAAAATCCAGAACTCCTTTGCTCCAAACATCTCTGATAACAAGAGGCACCTGCTAATGGTCTTAATGCTTATTACTATAGGCCCCTTGGTCGACAGGAACTGGTGTGACTGGGAGCATATTGTTTCCACCACAGATGACACAGCTTTGTTTTGATTTGTTTGGGGTTTTTCTTGCTGATATACTTTGCTGACAGTCCTGGAGCCAGGAAAAGTACCTGGGAAGTTTTAAGGTGGAGTTAGATGAAGCCTGTTGTGTTGGTGTTTAAGCTGCTTCATGTGCAAGCTGGGCTCAGGTTGCCTACTTAGTGCACTGAAGCCAGTGCTATAGATGGCTCTTGGCCGGTTTGTCCTGCTCCTGGTGAGCAGGCAGGGCTGCAGACAGACCTGTAAACCCATTTCTGTGATGGCCTAGACTGTCACCCCCCAAAAAAACATGCAGCGTGGCACCTTTGCTGTGAGCCTGTGCCCTGGAGCAGTGGGGAGCAGGGCTCTGCGGGCAGCTCACTGTGCTCACCCACCATGCCCACTGTGCCCTCCTCAGCTGGTGCAGAGCACTGTCCCATCCTAAACCAGGCAGCCCCCTCCCTTGGATGAAGCTGAGAGGAAAAAAAGGCAGGCAGGATTGCAGAGCACATGTGACCTGTACAGTGTGTGCAATATTTTTTTTTTAAACCCAAAGCTATTTATGACCTGGTTTTGTTCATTTTGTTTTTCTTGGGTGGGAAACGTGGTGCTACGTTGTGTGACTTTGTTTCTCCAAGAGGACAGGGGAGGAAGGAGACGAAAAAGGAGACTTTCGGTTAAAGCACGGAGAAGAAATATTTCTTCCAAAAAATATGATTTTTAGTATGTCAACATTTAAATGTGAATTGTTCTAATCAAATATTTACTGCTATCGGGAGCTGTGTAGAACATTAATCTTAATTTGTTTTTCTTTTTCTCCAAAGCAATGATTCCAACATAGCTAGGAGATCTGTGTCTTTAAAAATAAATAATGTAGCAGAACGGCATATTCTTTGGTACAGAAATGCTAGCCTGTGGCATCTTCTGCAACTACAAAGCAGTCTCGAGCGAACTTTCTTTCCTTTTTATTAATAATTCCCTAAATCAATGAAGAATCTTTAAAAGTTCCCCTTCACTTTGCTCCTGCAGTCCTCACAGCTCTGGCTCTTCCTTATGCTGGCTCGTTCCCCACCACGTATCATTCATTTGGATAAATCTGTGTGTGTAATTTTGGGAGCATAGGCTGCAACCCGCTAATTCTATGTGCAAATACAGAGTGAGTTTTCTCTTTTATTTTTTTGGTCAGCCTAGGGTTTTGGTTTTTTTCCTGAAGGTGGCAGTGAAAGAAAAAAAATAACTCCCTTTGAAGATTTAGGAATTTTATTACAAAACAGATGGACAAGTACTGTATTTTACCCATTTCCCCTTGTGCCCATGAGCGCTGACAATGAAAACTACAGCTCCTATAAAGTGCTGATCAAATTGCGAAAGGTGGCCTTTCCCAGCAGCCTGGCACACTCTAGCATTATCCCAGCTTATAAATAAACGGATGGGCTGAGCCACTTTGGCTTTTTTTTTCTCCTCTTAGTCCTTACCAAGATAATTGAGGATCATAATGGTGGGAAAGGACTGCAGTCATCATTCGCTGCCTGTCAGGTATCAGTACTCATCTTCGTGTCATCCGTCACCATTGAACCACTCTGTCATCTTTCCCCAGCCTTCAGCGCCGCTCCTTCTCATCGTGTTCATTATCTCCGGCTCCGACCCAGCCCCCTCCCCCAGCCCCTGTAAATGCATCTTTGTGCGACTCTCAGTCTTCTGATTATGAATCGATGATCATGTGGTGTAAGAGAGATAGATGGCTTTTAGTTCCATCTTGTCTTCTCTAATTGTAAAATATTAGTTACATTAGACTGTGTCTTTTGATTAATGGAACTTATTTGGAGTGGCCTCTCCCAGCCCTCCCCCTTCCAAAGTCCTCCACTGACTTTTGAGAATTGAGTGATTTCACTTAAAGCAGACAAATAGGCCCTTCAGCAAGGAGATAGCTGAGCTCTAATATTGTGGGCAAAGCAAGCTCACGGAGCCAGAGTTGTGTGTGTTTTTAAAGAAAGGCTTCAACTCTGCCTAGACAAATACAGACCATTTATTAACGTACATACAGCTGTGCTGTTTTGCAAATCCAGCAATTCTTATAAAGCTGCAAAACAGGACATAAGGCTGAATGCCTTCTGAATTAAATTAATCTTAGATAGGAATTAAGAGCATCCTCGCTTTCACTTTGGATGAAACAGGTCAGTCCAGAACTTTGATGTATTAATGCTAGCATAAAGTGTTATCTTAATACTCTCTTTTATACTTACAGGACATATCATCAGCCAAATGTCTCTTCCTTGTACATCTGACACTGCGAGACATTCGTCCTTTAATACAAAATTTATCTTATTTGGCACTATTTACCTAAACATGGTGTGTTGATAAAGTCCTTGCAGTACAAATGGAGAGGCAGTTGACTAAATCCCCTATTATAAATAATCACTGTCTATCTTTCAGTGTAAATTCAAGGACATGTTCACTTTCAAGCTATCAGTTCAATTAGAAAAGGTCTATTCACTGTCGATGTCTATATCTCATGGAAATAGGAAAGCACAGTTAATAAACAAATAAAACTACTTTAAAAATAGCACAGTGGATTATGAATTCTGGAGCCCATGCTGATGGTGACAGTGTCAGAACACATGCTATACAAAAATATATATGAACAGTTTTATCTAAATTTTTATGCTACCTTCAGGATTTAAATCTGACCTTTGTGCCTTCCCTCCCCAAATCTTTAACATTATTTCAGAAGAGAATGCCAATAATGTACCTTCCATTTATTAAAATATAAGGAATAAGTTTGTATGTATGTAAAATTCTAGTTAAGTCTCATTTAACTTCTTTCTGTTAAAAAATAGGAAAACTGGTTTGAGGTTGTGAACAATTGTGTGTAGAACATCTTCTTGGGATAGATGCCTGCCACAGAACCGAGGAGCAGGAGCAGGAACTGAGGACATGACTGACCTTGCTTTTCCTGATTTTTCTGTGATGGCTGGGACAGTTTCATATTTCTGAAAGGCTTTCACCATGGTAGCCAAATGGTTATTGAAAAATATATCTCCATTCTTTTTATAAGAAAGGAACTCTCTAGCCTTTCATGTTATGGAAAATACTTGAAAGCAGGAATCCAGAAAGCTGAAAAAAGTCCATGAGAAAAATCCCAGCTTTTAAAAATGTGTTGGGTTTTTTTGTTTGTTTGGGGGTTTTTTGTTTGTTTTTTAATTTAAAGGAGTTTTTCCAGTGGCCTGGGCCTTGATACCCATAGGCTCAGACTGGAAGGGGTCTGTATGCAAGATCAGCGCTGCTCTCCTCCATTAATGTGCAGCTCCAGTTCTGCGCTTCTCTGAGATCAAAATTTGGCTCCTGATGGGTACTTCCACACAGTATTTACCACCCTAGAAGGAGTGATTATATTTAATGGCAGAATTTCAGTTGACTTCTCAATATGTATTGAGTTGACCTTTAAGTTAAACCACAGATTAATTTTTTTTAGTTGTCTCTTTAAGTACATTTATAGACCTCTCTGTACTGATTAGCATAACGGTAGATAGAGAAAAGTTACTAGGGGCAGATTATTTGTTGAAATCAAAGAAATTGCATGCCTTCTCCAGAAGACAAAATATTTTGTCCACCTCTAACAGCTGTGTATATTAGTTTTGTTGCAAAACGGTTTTGGTTTATACACAGAGAAACCCAAGTGGGTATCAGTTTGCTTGAAAGGCAAGAGCCTGACATTGATTTCATATAAGTAAACCTTCTCTCTGGAAGGCTGTGGAAGTCAATGAAGCTTTCGTGGGTTTGAGTGGCTCTCCTACAGGCAGCAGGGCTTGGAGCAAGGCTGGGACATTTCCCTCGTTGCTACTTGACATACTATGATCAGCTTAAGTTCTTCAAAGATAGGTAGGGAGCTTTTTTACTCTAAATCATTCAAAAAATACCCGAACACCCTAAATGGACAGTATGTCCTACTGCCTATAGAAATCTTAGACTCCTCAGTTTTATTTAAAACAAGATCTTGGTCCTCTGTTTACTGATTGCAGCAGAAGTTATTGAAGGGAATTTTGGTTTTGTTTCCTGTGAGATTTAAGGGTTTTGCTGTCCTTTGCTGGGTGGCAACACTTGGCTTTTGGGACATGAGTAAGAGCAGCCTCAATTCTGGGTGTTTATTGGACTCCATGTGATACATGTAGCAATCAGTCAGCTCCATGTGACCTCCAGTGGTGCTAAAATTACCACCCTCCCAATTGGCAGTGGCCCTGGGGGGTCTCCAGCCTGCGAGAGGCTGTGGACAGGATGGTGCCACAGGTCCCCGTCTACACGTGATGGACCGGTGGCCCCTTACCCGACCTGTGTCCTTGGAGCCCTCTATCCCTTTTACACATGGAGCACACCCCATAAAAATAAATGCAAAAATAAATACAAAAAGGAGCCTAGATTCAGAATGAAGCAATGTAATGTGCCAGCTTTTACCCCCAAGCAAATTTTCATGTCTCTTTTACAAATCTTTGTAAGTAAGGGCCAAGCTCAGAGATAACTTAGGCTCATGTATTGTGTGTGTGTGCATTACCACACTAGTCTGTGGGATACCTTACAGGCTTTGTAGCATGCATAACCTTCAGCGAGTTGCTGAATCAGTGCCTAAATACTGAAATATTCTTTAATAGTGCTGGCTCCACTATGAAACTCTAGAAGGCACATTTTCCTCTCAGTGTCTCTCCATAAGACTCATCAATGATAATGGAGTTACATTAGGCACATCTAAAGTTAATTATATAGTTACCTCTCTCTTGGCCCCTGTTTGTCCAAAAGAATATAATAAAAAAAATCCTGTCTTCTAACATCCATTTTTATTTGAATTTTGATCTGTCTTCTAGGCAAAGAGTATAGACCACAATGAGAAGACCTTCGGTACGTGGGTCTGGATGTTTGTTAGCTAAACACCAGTGCGGGAAATGTTGTGTTAGGAAAATCTGAAAAGAAATTCTATGGAAACCAAAGCAAAAGAAATATTTAGGGCAGGCTTTTCCTTTTTAAAATTAAGTGGGTGGCTTTTAGGGATGCTGATTTATTTTAGAGTGCGGATTTAGAGGCATGCTTCAATTGGAAAAAACAAACACTAACATTGACTAAAACTCAGGAATTTAAAATGCAGAGATGAGGCTGAATGAAACAGTAGATCCAGAAATTCAGCAATTCACTGTATATTTTTTAAAAAGAGTATCTTTTTGTGTTTGTTTGGGTTTTTTGACATAATCTCACAATTAAATATGGTGAGCCAAAATCTTCTATTCCAAACATAGGTCTCTGAATGTCTTGATTTTGGTATATGTACATATTGCTGAGGGATGCCAGGTTTGTCTAGGGATCCAGTAGCTTTGACATACTCTAGTTTGCAGTACCTGGAGTGTGCTTGGTTGCTAACGCATTTTGCATACGAGATCACTGTGCTTAGCATGACAGCTAGAAAAAAAATATCATTTTATTTTTAATTGCAGCAAGATACAATTTTGGGGGAAAAAATTTAAAATCTGATTCTTTGTTAGAGATTTGTTCTGCAAAAATCCAGTCAGAAACCTTCCAGTACTTAATAAAGTCAAATTCCTCACTGAGTGTTCCCATGAGCTCCTGTTGAAGCCAGCGGGAGTTGCGCATGAGTACGGAGGGCAGCATTTTGCCCTTAGGACTGAATTTCCCAACTGACTATTCTTTTAGACTGTCTTTTGATTAACAATCTGTTTGCAGCAGGCGAGGGCCAGGGAGGCAGCATATACCCCACTGTTCAAATCTGTGGCAAAATATTCTACAGAGAGCTACTTAATAAATATCAACTTGCTCCAATAGTCATTGAGAAATACCTCAACTGATAATCAATTGAGG